>NW_015658519.1:2146764-2148968 GCF_001515625.1 Sinocyclocheilus rhinocerous | reverse complement strand
CACACACACAAAAACTAGCTTCATGACATTCTCAGCCATAAAATCTAACTTTATTCTTTTATTATTGAAAAGATGGACCATACAATGCCCTAACATCTGCTTCCAAGTGACGAAAGTTGAGTTTAACAACAACACAGTGGCCTGTATGAATCTCATATGAAGTTCTGTACACCGAACAGGTAGCCTGAGGAAAGTGGCAGACAAATTCAGAGCTGAAGACATTTTAGAAATCATTAACATTTGAGTTATGCTGACATTTTGTTAAAGAACAATATGGTGCCCACATCGGGTGAATAAATGTACAATGAGGTTTCTATTCCATTAACCTTTGAGTATCAGCTGGCATTTGAAGCATTGTGTTGGCAGACTAGCACTCAGCTACCACATCATAAATAGACTTATTTCAATTGGCTGACACAGTGTTAATTTATCAAATGTAGAACAAGAGGTGAACAATGCAGGCTGACTAGGATATTAGTTGAAGAATTTGTTCAATTTTACTCCCCAAACGCAGCCGAACTATTTGTGGATGAGGCTTTCGGTTGGGAAGGGTGTTTGGTTGGAGGTTGTGTCCATGGGGAAGTTCCATTTTAGTCGATATGTTATTTCAACGGATGTACACAGAACCAAAAATCAATGGGATTTCACAATGTGAAACATCTGATAGCTACAGATATAACCAGCAGAGTTAAAACCAACTTCCTCACAGCTGAAGTTCATCAGAGTTCAGTGATTTAGGTGATTTTTTAAAGCGCACGTTTATCAAGAGTCAAGAGTTTGAACATGGTTGAACAAAGATTCTTTTTATAGTTGCAAATGAGTGTAGGCTATATCCAGTTTGTTCATAGGTAGTTGTGTGTGTCAGGAGGATTTTTTTTTCTTCTAATTGTATGAGCAATGGTTACTCTGATTGCCTATTGTTTTGTCTCTTGTGTATTGGAGAGAGAGTGAGCACGTGCCGGTGCTGGGTACTTGGAATCATAACTTTACCTCAGAAACAGGCATCTCCTGAATGTCAACTTCCCATCCCCCACCGTATTACCTATTAAGTACATTCAAACAACCCCCTCACACACACACACCCTTCCCCCATAGAAATGTACAACCTTCCCCCATGCACTGTGCAGTTTGATTTGTGTGAATATATGTATATAGTCACAAATCTATATCTAGCACACACTGCACACATATACTCACGGTGGATTTGTGCAGTTTTTACCTTATTTTTACTTGATCGAATCCTTAAATGTGACTTTCAGCGTAACGTGAAGTATTCAGGCTGATTCAGTCATATTAAGTAATATTTTTGGCTCAAATGAAACCAGTTACTTTAAATGTTACTGCATGAAGCACATTTTGTAGGTTACCTTACAAAACGTTTTTACAGTGTACCTGCGGTCTTAAACTGTACATATAATATCTTCAAGATATAGCCAGATGATGTTTCATAAGCTCATTCACTCGCACACTCACAAAAACATAAAAAAAAATTATAAACATTCACACACTATGCATATCTATTCGGTTTTAAGAAGCAGCAGATATTAAACTAGTGCTTTTTTTGAAATCTTATTTTTTAAATAGTGAAAAGCAGAGGAAGGTATTAAAAATTCATTGGCGCTGCCTGCATGGGAAATGACAGAAACCCCCTAGAAAGATAAAAATGGTAAAATAAATGATTTCAGGAGCCTTGTATCTGTTCTCTGTAAGTGTTTTTTGGAAGTATAAAGATAATAAATATGCACATTTTAGATATCAGAACTAGGAATGCTAGTATAGATTGCTTTCAGTAATAAATCACAAAAAAATAAATCAGTAATTTTAATTGAATTTTGGCATCACAACATCACGTACAATAAGCTATATAGAGCTATACAGCTATACATCTCCATGCTTTATACACTCCACAGACTTTTAAAGTGAGCACTGCTTATGAATTCTTCCAATGTCTTTGAGGAGAAAAAAATAATATTATAATTTGGTGTGTCTATATATATATATATATATATATATATATATAGACACACCAAATTATAATATTTTTTTTTTCTCCTCAAAGACATTGGAAGAATTCATAAGCAGTGCTCACTTTAAAAGTCTGTGGAGTGTATAAAGCATGGAGATGTATAGCTGTATAGCTCTATATAGCTTATTGTACGTGATGTTGTGATGCCAAAATTCAATTAAAATTACTGATTTACTTT
>NW_015658519.1:2141976-2146737 GCF_001515625.1 Sinocyclocheilus rhinocerous | reverse complement strand
TATATAGACACACATAAATATATATATATATATATATATATATATATATATACACACACACACACACCTAATTGTAATATTATTTTTTAAATAATATTTATTTTTAATATTATATTGTATTGTAGAGAGTATTCATATGTTATAATTTGGTGTGTCTATATATATATATATATATATATATATATATAGACACACATAAATATTTATATATACACACACACACACACACATACCTAATTGTAATATTTTTTTTTTATTAATATTTATTTTTAATATTATATTGTATTGTAGAAAGTATTCACATGATCAATTAATCATAATATTATGCATTGCTTATCTTGACCATTATACCAGGGCAAAAAACATAATAGGCTATTCAGATTAGCAATCAATCAATATGTATTTTTAACGACTTCTTCTTAAAATGTAAAAGATTACCTTTCGTTATCCCCCCAGTAATTAATATTTTACTAGATCCATGCTTTATACACTCCACAGACTTTTAAAGTGAGCATTAAGCATTGCTTATGAATTCTTCCAGTGTCTTTGAGCAGAATTAGCAGGATCAGCATTTTAGCACTCAATCACTGACAGCCAAAATTTCACTGTGAAATCACAGAATGCCCACATGCTGCCGCAGAGACATTATGTAGGGTCATGTTTTCACACTGACAGCGTCTTAATCCAGTGAAACATTGTATGCATCTCACCTGCAGGCTGTGGGTGAGGTATCATCGCTGTATCAGGCTGAATACATTTATCATACATTCAAATTTATTCTCTCCTTCCTTTTTCTTCTGTTTCACCCTCTTCCTATTTTTGATGAGCTCTGTTACATCAAAAAAATGTATCCAACACCAAATGTAATCATCCCCCACTGCTCAACCACCCACACATAAAAACACACTTTCTCTCACTCACACACACACTTGCATGGTGATCTGTCTGTCTTTCAATAGATGAATGTCAAGTAGTGTACATTGAATACATTTGCACTTTCATTGCTCAGGGGCCATTCTGCATTCAGGGTTTCTTCCATTTTCCTTCTCCATAAATCTCATCATTATTTAATGCATTTGTTGCCAGAACATTTTCAGGGATGCATTTACATCATATTGGTCTGAGCTTGATTTGGTCCATTTTCTGAACGCTTTCGTTAACTTGCTGAATATCCTGTTAGTGCTACGCCAATTCTCTCATTCAGAGCTGCTAAATGTGTTTACTCGCTTTTCTTAAGTAGATTCAGTGATTACTTTTTACAGTGTATGAGCCTTGTATTGTGTTTGAGGCCGTGGGAGAAATTCCTGACAAAATGATGTATTATTTTTTTGTGACGATTAATTTTTGTTTCCAACCCGTGACATCGACATCAGTGCATCACCTTTGCTGTAGCCCATGTGTTCTACATGTATGTATGTTTGTGTGTGTGTGTGTGTGTGTGCGTGCGCGCAGAGTGTCAGATAAAAACTGATTGTGCCAGAAATGACAGCCTGTCCAGTTCTCTGTTGATATCAACCCTTTCTGACTCCCCTGCTTCTGATTTTCACATCCGTCACCAAGACAACCAGATTATTTTGAATCTATCAGATCAAATTCAATTTTGCTTTTGATTTTGGATCGGGAAGTCTCTTGCCTGTCACATAATGTAGACTGGAGATACTGCCTGGAGACTTAAGAATTTGACAAGGCTGCTATTTTACACTAGAGTGGGAAGTTCATTTCTGGGGTACTCTTGTTTTTCCAAAACCTGAGGCCCGGAACACAGAGTAATATATACAGAGTTAATGGTTTTCTCAAATAATTCAAAACAGCAGGAAGGAAGCGGAATGTGAAGAGTTTGACTTCAGCTATTTAATACGCCATATGTTTGCAATACTTTTGTGATTACTGCTAGGTTCCACTGCATTCCTGTTGTCGTGTTTGACTTCATATTAATAGATGTTGCTCAGATGTCACTTTAAAGCTCATGAGACTTACTTTGTGCCATGGCATTATGTCACTGAGAGTTTTTGGTGACTGACTTATGTGTGCACAGCTGTCTGCACAAACTGCATTGTGTGTGTGTGTGTGTGTGTGTGTAAGTGAGTGTCTGTGTGTATTTTTGAGTGTGGTGTGTGTATGTACCCCTCAACTCATCTTTGTTCAACATCCCATTAATCAGAAATAGAATATACAATTTGATATGACAGCAAATGAAATGATTTTATATAATATAATTTCTTTATGAATGCCAATTGAAAATGTCATAAATTTTATTTTATTTTATTTGGACCTTTTTGACAGACTGTGATGATGTTTGCATAGTTACTGACAATGTAAATCTATCCAAGTATTTTCATTTTTTAAAAGCGTAATGTATATTTATAACACAATTTACTATTACACTCTTTCTACTATTATTTACTATACACTATTTCTAACAATATATATATAATATGTACAGGTCATATAATTTATTACCTTGCCATTAAATTACAGAAAACTAGTCAATGTTTTTGTATGACTTTTTGTAATAAAAAAACAAGATAGATAGATTGTCTTTCCTCTGCCACCGTAATCAATCTCTCAGTATTTCCTCATTTGTAAAGTCATAGTAACGCTACTGTGGATTTTTGTTCTTTTTTGCTATTGAAGCAAATGTTGTAGTTTTCATTCACGAATACTGGCGTCTACCCATCTATAATAATTTCCGCTTTTTAAAACCCTTGAAATGTGAATATATTATATTATATTATATTATATTATATTATATTATATTATATTATATTATATTATATTATATTATATTATATTATATTATATTATATTATATTATATTATATTATATTATATTATATTATATTATATTATATTATATTATATTATATTATATTATATTATATTATATTATATTATATTATATTATATTGACAATTTTGACAGACTGTGATGTTTATATAGTTACTGACATTGTAAATGTATCAAAGTATTTTCTTTTTTTTTTTTAAATGTAATGTATTTTTATAACACTATTATTTGTTTCATACATATTATGCAATATAATGTATTACTTTGGCATTAAATTACAAAATACTAGTTAATGTTTTTGTGTGACTTTGTAATAACACTGCAAATAATAATCAATCTCTCAATATTTCCTCATTTGTAAAGTCATAGTAATGCTACTGTAGATTTTATTTCTTTTGCTATTGAAGCAAATGGGAAAGCAAAAAATATATCTATTGTTGTTTCCATTCGCGAATACTGGCGTCTACCAATCTGTGATGATTTCCTCTTCTGAAAACCCTAGAAATGTGAAATTTTATATTATGTTATGTTATGTTATGTTATGTGTTATGTTATGTTATATTATTAATTTTCTGGAATTTCAAAATATAATTAAGATATAATTTAATATATGCTATTATATGACCCAGGACATATTACACTAAAAATCACACATTATTATAAACATTGCTGTATTCAACTTATTTTTAACAAAAGAGTGCATGCGGCCATTTGTAACTTCAATGCGCAAAGGCTTCCGGTGACATTAGCATCCAGTTATTTTAAGCTGTACAAAACAGTTTGTTATGCTTCTTGATATTGCAAACAGATATTTCTTATCATATTATTTTAATGTATTGTCAGAATTGCAGCCACACCGGTTTACCATAATAGTTTTACAGTTTACTACACTTTGCTCTTCTTAGTTATACTGTAGATATTGCACAATAAGGTGGATAGAGGCTTGTGTTCTTTACGTATAGCAACACAGTGAATAGTACAGCAGCTTCACACATTAAGACCAAAACCCAGCAGAGCACCCTGTGCTTTCTAACTAGAGCTGAAGTTTGTCATTGGTTCATTAGTTCTTATTAGAGAGAGCGCATTATCAGCCATCGCTCTCTCTGGTAGGTCCTTACTCATATGTATTCATAAAAGCCCTGAATATGTCGACATAACTAAGCTAATTTGGTATTCTTGATGTGATTTATCTTTTTTCTAAAGATATCTCACAATGAAAAGACAATGAAAGTATGCATGAGGTGTGGGGTTTAGCTAGTATTGATGTATTATAGCCAGTGTTTGAGTTATACGGAGCAGGGGGAGGGGGAGGGGGAGCACGGCCTCATCAGCAGTTTGTTCCACTGGGTTTCATTCCATTCTCTACAGACTGATTTGACCCCATATAATATAATATAATATAATATAATATAATATAATTTCTTTATGAATGCCAATTGAAAATGTCATAAATTTTATTTTATTTTATTTGGACCTTTTTGACAGACTGTGATGATGTTTGCATAGTTACTGACAATGTAAATCTATCCAAGTATTTTCATTTTTTAAAAGCGTAATGTATATTTATAACACAATTTACTATTACACTCTTTCTACTATTATTTACTATACACTATTTCTAACAATATATATATAATATGTACAGGTCATATAATTTATTACCTTGCCATTAAATTACAGAAAACTAGTCAATGTTTTTGTATGACTTTTTGTAATAAAAAAACAAGATAGATAGATTGTCTTTCCTCTACCACCGTAATCAATCTCTCAGTATTTCCTCATTTGTAAAGTCATAGTAACGCTACTGTGGATTTTTGTTCTTTTTTGCTATTGAAGCAAATGTTGTAGTTTTCATTCACGAATACTGGCGTCTACCCATCTATAATAATTTCCGCTTTTTAAAACCCTTGAAATGTGAAAAGTTTATATTATATTATATTATATTATATTATATTATATTATATTATATTATAT
>NW_015658519.1:2132668-2141537 GCF_001515625.1 Sinocyclocheilus rhinocerous | reverse complement strand
TATGTTTGTTTTGTTATGTTATGTTATGTTATATGTTATGTAATGTTATATATGTTATATGTTATATGTTATATGTTATGTTATGTTATGTTATGTTATGTTATGTTATGTGTTATGTTATGTTATATTATTAATTTTCTGGCATTTCAAAATATAATTAAGATATAATTTAATATATGCTATTATATGACCCAGGACATATTACACTAAAAATCACACATTATTATAAACATTGCTGTATTCAACTTATTTTTAACAAAAGAGTGCATGCGGCCATTTGTAACTTCAATGCGCAAAGGCTTCCGGTGACATTAGCATCCAGTTATTTTAAGCTGTACAAAACAGTTTGTTATGCTTCTTGATATTGCAAACAGATATTTCTTATCATATTATTTTAATGTATTGTCAGAATTGCAGCCACACCGGTTTACCATAATAGTTTTACAGTTTACTACACTTTGCTCTTCTTAGTTATACTGTAGATATTGCACAATAAGGTGGATAGAGGCTTGTGTTCTTTACGTATAGCAACACAGTGAATAGTACAGCAGCTTCACACATTAAGACCAAAACCCAGCAGAGCACCCTGTGCTTTCTAACTAGAGCTGAAGTTTGTCATTGGTTCATTAGTTCTTATTAGAGAGAGCGCATTATCAGCCATCGCTCTCTCTGGTAGGTCCTTACTCATATGTATTCATAAAAGCCCTGAATATGTCGACATAACTAAGCTAATTTGGTATTCTTGATGTGATTTATCTTTTTTCTAAAGATATCTCACAATGAAAAGACAATGAAAGTATGCATGAGGTGTGGGGTTTAGCTAGTATTGATGTATTATAGCCAGTGTTTGAGTTATACGGAGCAGGGGGAGGGGGAGGGGGAGCACGGCCTCATCAGCAGTTTGTTCCACTGGGTTTCATTCCATTCTCTACAGACTGATTTGACCCCATTGTCACACTCACACACATACACACACAATAAAATGAACATAGCACACACAAACCCACATTTACACCACAAACATCAGGCTGCACCTCATATAGTCATGCATGCACAAACACACACATACACAGTGTAAAATTATTGTACTACACACATGTAGACACACAAATAAATGAACATGGTACACACCACACCACACACACTCAACGCTTGAGTGCTCTAACACAATGACACAATGAGATTGATTCAGTCTCTTAAAGCGGGCACATCATCATTAAATTAAATAATGTCACAGGGACTCATGGAAAATAGATTCTCTCTGGCATCCTCTCTTCATCATTCACAGTCTCAAACCAAATGCATTCCAGTCCTCTCGGTGGGCTCCTCCTCATCTTCAACTGGACAACCCTCCCAGTGAAGCACAAAATTCAGTGTAATGTGAAGTCAAATTCAGAAAGGGGTTGTTTTTTTCTTTGATAAATAGATTTTTGTAAAACTTGAAATGTTCTATCAGGAAAATAAAGCGTTTCTAAATGGCACTGAGTTGTCTCAAGCTAAATTTACACATTTGAATATATGCGGGGATGTAATTATGCCTCCATAAGGCTATAGGGTTGATGGGAGGAGGGTTGACAGTTTTACAGTTTAATGTGATATTACAAGCCTTGTACTTAACGTCATAAAACTACAAGGTGTTCCAGAGAATGTAATGCTGAAATTTTTACAAATATCTATTTTTCAATTATCACTTGTTTACTGTGTTAACAGTGTTGACATTTTAAGATCACCACCTACGTAAAATTATGAAAATATGATGATAACAGGCTTGACGCACAATCTTTTCTCATTTTCACTCAAATATGTCATAAAAAAAGTTTAGTCGCTAATGTTTTTACTATATTGTCTATGTTGACACACAGTGTTGGAGGTAACGCATTACAAGTAATGCAAGTTACATAATCAGATTTTGAGTAACCTGTAAAGTAATGCATTGCTTTTTAATTGACAAGAAAAATCGTATTCGGTAGTTACGTTTTCAAAAAAGTAACGCCAGTTACTTTGTTTTCCCATTGGCTGACTGACAGCTCTGCTGTCCCCATGTTGAGAGAAATCATGAGTAAGTGCAGAGGTGTTGTGTGCGCTGTGTAAACATGATGCTTACTGTAGTTCTAGACTAAATGTCAACATGCATTTACTCATCTCACGTGCAGAAAAAACAGATTCAGTATTCCTCAGAGTAAATAAAAACAGTGAAATGCAAAACTCAAAATATGACACAAACCTGCAATAATTAAATGTTAAATAACACAAACATCATTTATGTACTTAAATGGATAGTTCACCCAAAAATGAAAATTCTGTCATTAATTACTCACCCTCATGTTGTTCCAAACCCGTAAGACCTTTGTTCATCTTCGGAACACAAATTAAGATATTTTTTGATGAAATCCTAGAGCTTTCTGACCCTCCATAGACAGCAACGCAACTACCACATTCAAGGCCCAGAAAGGTAGTAAAGACATAGTTAAAATAGTCCAAGTGGCATGTGGTTCAGCCGTAATTTTATGAAGCTATGAGAATACCTTTTGTGCACAAAAAATAAAAATAAAAAGAACGACTTTATTCAACAGTTTCTTCCGTGTCCATCTTCGACATGCGTTCATGAGAGTACCACGACGCATGCAATCCAAGAATGGCCTTTTACTGTGCAGACATGAATTTACATTTTTTTCAGCCTGAGGTGTTTTCATTTCACTTTTGGTGTGAAAGGGCATCCATTTGATAAAAAAATAGAATTTTTTATATTAAAAACAAAGCAAGCCCAGCCCAGATGAGAAAAGGTAACACAAAAGTAATGTAATGCATTACTTTCCATAAAAATTAACTAATTAACCTGACCCTCCATAGACAGCAACGCAACTACCACATTCAAGGCCCAGAAAGGTAGTAAAGACATAGTTAAAATAGTCCAAGTGGCATGTGGTTCAGCCGTAATTTTATGAAGCTATGAGAATACCTTTTGTGCACAAAAAATAAAAATAAAAAGAACGACTTTATTCAACAGTTTCTTCCGTGTCCATCTTCGACATGCGTTCATGAGAGTACCACGACGCATGCAATCCAAGAATGGCCTTTTACTGTGCAGACATGAATTTACATTTTTTTCAGCCTGAGGTGTTTTCATTTCACTTTTGGTGTGAAAGGGCATCCATTTGATAAAAAAATATAATTTTTTATATTAAAAACAAAGCAAGCCCAGCCCAGATGAGAAAAGGTAACACAAAAGTAATGTAATGTATTACTTTCCATAAAAATTAACTAATTAACACAATTAGATACCTTTTTAGGGAGATATGCAATATTGTAATGCATTACTGCCCCAGCACCAATAGTAGAATCATTATTCATTGTTTACAATTTTTTACACATATATGAGGGACACAGGTGGCACTGATTTTGCAGAATTACCCAAATAATGCTAGATCGTTGCGTGCATCTTAATCTTTTTTTTTTTAAATAAATAAAGACTCCAGAAGACCTTAGGCAGAGGTCTAAAATACTAGATAGATGTTAGATGGAGAAGACATTTTACAATAGGATATGAAAGGGTAGATGTTTAGAAAAAAACAAACAAAAAAAAAAACTACAGTCCACTTAAAACTTTAAACTCTGTTCATTGTCTATGGAAAATCTGATATGCTATTGAAGATAAGGCAATTCAACAGTTTATGTGAGTACATGCACCAAGCTGTAATAAGTGATGATATGATCATGCACAGGCAAAAAAAAATAAACAAATAAAAATGTTATTTGTTTATCGATGTTTACACACATCCATCTGGTCTTGAAACAATTACAATATGCGTTCCAGATTCCACTGCTTTATCAAACCCTTATATATAATCTAAATACCATGAACTGACAGGTAATAAGTCCAATTACAGTCGAAGTATAGTTAATCTACAATGTACAGAAACATAATTCAGGAAAGAAGAACAGCAAATAATAGCATATGGACATGGAATTATACTCAGAACAAGAGAAATATGGAAGATACACACATGCAAGGTTTCACAAAGAGCAAGTAGGTAACTAATTAAACATAACAAGGAACATCTGTAACCAATACCTGAAACCATCAAACCGTACAGCTCATGTGCTTAATGACCTCTGAAGACAAACTTGAATTTACCCCAGGGCCGGCTCCAGAAGCCAATCCCTCGCCATAACAAGACCTGCCTCTAGGCCAAAGACAGTCTGGGTGGTCATGATGGATGCCGTTAAAAGAGTCTGTCTGGGTCACGTGATCTTTACTACTGTGGTCAGCTTGATGTGGCATTTTCCTGTGGATAGACAGAAATCCAGGGCCAGTGACAATCCAGCTAATCTCCATCCAAACTTCACCACTAAAATTCAAGTCCAATGTCACTGGCTGCTGCATTTTATGCATTTCAGAAAGTCAGAGTGCACAGGTCTGCTGGGAAACAAAATTGTGTGTACCAGGTACCAGGCTGCTACAATGATCTTAACAGGAAGAACTTGTTATTTGATTTAGGTTCATAGAGTTTTGTTTGAGGCACTTATTAGTTGAGACCAATATCCTTAACTCCATGATGCCAAAAAATATCAGAAACACAATCAAGGCAAAAAAGTTGAGAAATATATGTAATGTAGAATGTAAATGGCCTACACAAAGATGCAATTATACTTAAAACAGGAAAAGGCTCAGTGATGCAGCGATAACACATAAGACAAACAGCATGAAGACTAAAGTAATAAAGCATAACAAGAAACAGGTGTGGCCAGTACCAGAAATAATGACAACATATAACCAATTCCAATTTAGTTGAGCATGCTATCACTGCGGCGCATTTGCTTTCCACTCACCAAAAATATGGGTGTAATTATAATCATAATAAAATCATAATAATTAATCATACTTTAACAGACTAGCCACTCTATTCTTAGTAGTTTCTAAGTCTTGGTTCTAAAACATTATCTTAGTTAAATTCTGAACTATGACATTTCAGTCATAATGTATAAAGTCTTCAAGATCAAAATCAACTTGCGTTCCTTAAATAAAGAAGTTAATAGTTTGAGAATCACATTTGGAGTATTACTGTAAATATAACAAACTTTACACTTGATTTTTTCTTTTACAGTCAGTTTTTGAATTATATCTTTTTGGTGAAGGAGACTCCTTATAGTCTCTCAAATCCATTTTAGAAATGCTTTTTATTTCCCAATGCATGTCTCGACTTTTTTTTTCATGCATTTTGTCATGAATGTTTAATGAACTCATTTTGCTTTCGTTGCATATGATGAAAAAAAACAATTGCCTCATGTCTGTGGAATGCACAGATGTGCTCTATGGCTCCATCGACAATGCAAATATGCCATGAAAATTACATCAACAAACGCACTGCATTTTCTGCATTGCATATAAATACATATAGAATGTAAAACACATCCAGGTGTTGATTTGCTTCGAAGAATTTCGTTTTGATCTACTCTTCAAACTGCACATTTGTGTAAGAAAACAGACAAGCGAATTTTATCAAACTATCAAACTGTGCCATCAAACTGTTACTCTGGTGCTGTATGTAACTCAGAACTCAAAAATGGAAATTCCGTCATTATTTACATGCATTTACATGCCATTGGCTCTCACATGTCACATGACCAAGCCTGAATGTATCTTTCTGAATGCAGCACTATATTGCTTTATATATATCTTGGCTATCCTTTTTTTTTTTTTTTACCAATTACCAATAGTTCTTTGTCTCATGTGTTGCAAATGCACAATTTCACTTCACCCCAGATTTAATCATTTTTCACTACTAACCTAAACCATATTTACATACTTTTTTCTCAAGTCCCAGCTTGGCTTATATTCCATTGGCTTTCATGTGTTTCGTGTGACAAATTGTGACACATCAAGCTTGAATGTATCTTTTTGAATGAAACTAATTCTAAACTGCTCTATATTTCCTAAATATTCATGTTATTACTATATGTTCTTTATGTATGTTTTTGTAGTATGCAGTAGTAAGTTTTTGAATGAAACAAAGAGCAATTTTTAGTGAATGACAACCTCAGTTTCTCGCTGTTCTTCACAAAAAAAACAAAAAAACAAAAAACAAATCTATCATTTGGTTTAAGAAGTTTTGGGATGTGCCATATGGGCCATACTTTATGGTGGCTGTTATGTTTTTTAATTGGTATACCATATGCTCAGTGCTCAAGTTTGTGTTGCATTATGCTCTAGATATGAAATTAATACCTAACCCAAACTGAAGACAGATAGAAGTTTTTCACTTTGGCCCTGCTTCTGCTTCATGCGAGGTGAGTCTTGCTCCTGAAACCAAAATGATATATAATAATGTTGGTATAATACTGAAAGAACCATCTGTTCTTTTATATCTCAGCTCCCACACGTCACACAACAAAAACATATCTAATTACTGTACGACTTGCAAAGTTACAGCGGCGCACTTACGAATAACTAATTCTAGCACGTATTCACTATGTAAACCTATTTCAAGTTGATCAGATTTTCATTACGGAGAGGAATGGAGTTTTATTTGTGAAGAATAAGCGGCTGCTGAATTATTGTCAGAGTAATTGGGTGTCACACTTTTAATATCATTCATGAACAAATAGTGGCAACTCATTCTGTGTCTGTTATTTTCGTTTCTGCCCAAAAGCCCTATCTCACTGACATTTATGTGTGACCTGGATGCTAATAGACAGCAAAATTGTTTACCCAGGATGCAACTGGAAAATGTGTTTGAGAAGGATGAATCCATTGATGTTTGTTTTATACCCAAAGAGTATGTAAACAGAAAATGTGGCATGTTATTAAGCAGGAGAACTTGGTTATTTCCTTTGCAACAACATCTCATAAACTATTCTGACAGACTAATAAACTATATGAAGCTGCTGTGGAGAAGAAAAAAGGGAAAAAAACACAGGCTTTGAATCTTACAGCCATACAAACGGGAAAACGCAAAAGAAAACATCAATCATGGGGATTATTATTTCAGTTGCCATGGAAACATCCCTGCAAACCCAATATCTCCATGTCTCCACTGCTTATTATCATCTGGTTTGATTGTACATCATTGAAACTATAGTGATTACACTCTTAGGATGAAAAAATGCATGCTGTCATGGCAACACAGTACAATGTTCTTAATCATTTCACCTCCTCAATCTGAAATGTAATAGGCTGTCAGCCATAATGGTTTGTGAAGGATGCTTCTGTGAAATGGTTATCTTCTTAACTATCTTGCAAAATTATTCCTCCTGTCCTGGAGACAGCGAAGACACTACAGGGCAGCTTTTATATCTGCAGTACTGCTCTATATCTCCTGACTATTCATTTTATTACTAATAGTTTTTTATGGCTTGTGTGTTGCAATCGCACTACTTCATCAAAGTTTGTATATGACCATGTTTCACTACAAACTAAACCATATTTACAGATTTTTTAAAACAAAAATTGACACAGTAACATTTTAAATGGTTAAACTGATGTGCACTTATAATAATAAAATACAAACTAAGAAAAGAAACATCCATATCAACCAGCACAAAATAAAATAATTTTTTTTTACATTTTAGCAATAGGAAGTGAGTAGCTGTGATGCTAAGCATATCAAAATATAATAACAATAATGAAAATATGCTACATTTTAATTCTTTTATTTTTTTGATCAAGCAGGTTCAAGTTACTAGATAAATAAAATGTACATATATTTTTAAAAACATTCTACTATGGGAGCTGTTACTATATAGGGAAGTTTAGCACTCGAACACTGTATTGAGTAAACAGCAACCAGCACCAGGACTATCCATTAAAAAAAACATATAAAGTGGGAGAAACCAAGCTTTAGCAAATGTCAACACATGCAAGGAGCTGCAGTCATACGGTCGCTGGTAACAGAACAACTGGACGTTAATAGCCAATATGATGAATTGCGGTAGAGGTGTACTGAGAACTATTTTCTCATCAATAGGGCAGCCACATGCTCTCACTTTTATTGACCATCTAAACAAACACACAGGTTCATGTGATGCACCTAGTTTTTATTGCGAGAGGTCGATATTTATTTATATTTCTCATAACAAAAAGAGGCAATTCTACTTGTATAAATTGTCTAAATTCAGGCTTCTGTATCACTGCAGTTGTATTGCATAAATTAGATAGGAGTATACAAAGAGAAAAACAAGAGAAGAGAAGAGAAGAGAAGAGAAGAGAAGAGAAGAGAAGAGAAGAGAAGAGAAGAGAAGAGAAGAGAAGAGAAGAGAAGAGAAGAGAAGAGAAGAGAAGAGAAGAGAAGAGAAGAGAAGAGAAGAGAAGAGAAGAGAAGAGAAGAGAAGAGAAGAGAAGAGAAGAGAAGAGACTGACATCCATTTTCGTCTATTCATTATGACAGACATAAATTGCCAGTGGCAAGAATGTCCTCACAAGTCAGGGGTTCTGTATTTAAAAACATTAAATAAACTAAGAGCACTCCCACAATACCGAGCGTTAGAAGTAAGTCATTGCTAAGCCACAGAAGCACTCAAATTACCATATCACCATTTCGTAGAGAAGTGTAAAAACAGAATTGCAAGACATTTACAATTTTTAATACGTTCGGGAACTATATTTTACATCATTAACAGATCAAGTGAGAAATGTTTCCCTCAGGATTCACAACAGCTTTTGTGTTTACTTGAGATTGAGGTCTCTGCAGAGCAAAAGTGGGCGTTTCTGAATTTGTGGGTGTTTTCAAACTGCAGGGTGTTTCTCAATCATGCAATCAAAATGATCCCCCTTACCTAACCCCCCCCCTAAACCTACCGTCACTATGACGTCAGCCAATCAGGAAACATGGTCTAAAAACACCCCGATCTGGTAACTCCCATTACTTTCCTG
>NW_015658519.1:2128177-2132221 GCF_001515625.1 Sinocyclocheilus rhinocerous | reverse complement strand
AAGAGAAGAGAAGAGAAGAGAAGAGAAGAGAAGAGAAGAGAAGAGAAGAGAAGAGAAGAGAAGAGAAGAGAAGAGAAGAGAAGAGAAGAGAAGAGAAGAGAAGAGAAGAGAAGAGAAGAGAAGAGAAGAGAGAGAAAAACAAGAGAAGAGAAGAGAAGAGAAGAGAAGAGAAGAGAAGAGAAGAGACTGACATCCATTTTCGTCTATTCATTATGACAGACATAAATTGCCAGTGGCAAGAATGTCCTCACAAGTCAGGGGTTCTGTCTTTAAAAACATGAAATAAACGAGAGCACTCCCACAATATCGAGCGTTAGAAGTAAGTCATTACTAAGCCATGGAAACACAAATTACCATATCACCATTTCGTGGAGAAGTGTAAAAACAGAAATGCAAGGCATTTACAAATTTTAATAAGTTCAGGAACTATATTTTACATCATTAACAGATCTAGTGAGAAATGTTTCCCTCAGGATACGCAAAAGCTTTTGTGTTTACTTTGTGACATGCATTTAAAATGAGTTCACAATATCATCCTTCTTCAAACCAGTTTCCACTATAACGATCACAGAGAGGTTTAATAAAAACTGGTGGTGGTGTAGCGGTGGGGCTTTTTAAGTGATTATTTTCCTGCAGGTTATCATTATGCCAGTAGGTGGCAATACGTCTTTATGAGTCGTTGAATCATTTAATTAACTGATTCGTTCAGCCACACGAACTGGTTCAGGCAGAGCCGATCCTCACTATACGCAAAATACGCAAGCTGCGTAGGACCCCCGAAACACCAGGGGGGCCCCTTGCTCTCAAAGATGATTTAATTTCAGTTTAGTGTTTGAATTTGGCCAGCGGTTATGATGCGGTGTGCTGTCGCCCTTTCTACGTAAAAATTAGTCAAATCATGTAATGTGGATGTCGTACAGTCTTGCTCGAGACTAAAAAAATGAGTTGAAAGCGTATCGAGCCGCGAAAGAGACACTGTTTCTCAAGCGCTTTCCGCGAGCCCGATTCGAGACGGATCTAAACACAACAGTGCGTTGTGATTTTCTATAGTATTATTCAGTCAAACAAATGTTTGTTTCAATTGTGACTTTGTGTACTGGTTTGGACTAAAATAGTTATTGAGGTAGGAAACTATGGAAGTTATTCACATAGTAGAGTTATGGGTAGTATAATAGAATCAATAGCCTATACTGAATTAAGGTAGGCAATGAGTTGAATATGGCTTATGTATATAGCCTAATTAATTTATTAATTAATTAAGGTCAGATCTTTACCTTACGCTGCTATTATAATTGCCATTTTGACCATTTTTTTTTCTTCATATGGCAGAAAAGTGGAGCAGGCAATCTGTGTGCCATTAGAAAACAAGCTACTGAATTTATGGTAATCAACAAAGGTCACAATAAATAAGAAGTGAGGGGGAAAAAAAATATCGTACCACAATCAGAAAGTCCAGAGACTGGATTAGGATTTGTGAAAACAGGTAGGTACAGTATTTTTCTAAATCATTTTTAATGGAGGTTATGTAAGGAAAACTATAACACACTCAAACTGCTGTAATTAGGCCTATCTGTGGTACTCGGTTGGTGGCCTCCTACGTGGATTACTTAATGTGTCTTAATATGGTTATGTCTTCATTATTAAATGTATGTTATTAAATATATAACACATAAATATACATGCCATTTTCAGTTTCAGCATTTTCACTCTGCCAGTAATATAGCCATAAAACACAGGCTTTATTAAAAGGAACACATAAAAGACAGGAGGGGGAAACAAAATGGTGAATGTAATATGCTTAAAGAGGAAAAAGAACATCAGCAGTATAATCAATAGCACATGAATGAAGCTTCCCCATAATCCAAATGGCAATCATCCACATTCCCTCTTCAAAACTCGACCACAAAATTGGATTTGAGAAATTCACGAATGGTCGCTTCATTACTTTAACCGGATTTATTTTGGCAGTGTATTTTGCTTTTTAATTGATTTCTGTCTTGATGGTGTGCTGTTTACAACCATGAAATGGCTTTTTTTCTCTATTTAAATTCTTCCGGTAAACATCGATGAGTTATTTTCAACTTTCTGAGCTCTTGAACAAGCTACAATGTCTGTGGGCACTGGGATCCTGCATGTTTTGCAGTTATACATGTGACCCTGGACTACAAAACCAGTCTCAAGTAGCACAGGTATATTTGTAGCAATAGCAAACAATACATTGTATGGGTCAAAATTATCGATTTTTCTTTTATGCCAAAATCATTAGGATATTAAGTAAAGATCGTGTTCCATGAAGATATTTGGTAAATTTCCTACAGTAAATATTTCAAAACATAATTTCTGATTAGTAATATGCATTGCTAAGGAATACATTTGGACAACTTTAAAGGCGATTTTCTCAATATTTGGATTTTTTTGAACCCTTAGATTCCAGATTTACAAATAGTTGTATCTCAGCCAAATATTGTCTTATTCTAACAAACCATACCTCAATGGAAAGCTAATTTGTTCATCTTTCAGATGTATAAATCTCAATTTAAAAAAATTGACCCTTATGACTGGTTTTGTGGTCCAAGGTCACAAATGTTAAAGGAACTTGGCCTTGATAGTATCAGTCATATTTTGGTAGGCTACTTAATTCTGTTCTCAATTTAGACAAAAATTGGGAACTACCACAACACTTACTTTACCTTCTACATCCAAAAAGCACTGAATTTGCTATTAACCATCTGCAGTTTTGTGTTTTGATGTGTTCTTATTGATTGGGGTTTCACATGCATGAATAATATTTAGGAAACAGTAGTTTATTAATACTATTCCAGTGTACCAGTGTTGTTGCTTTATTCTGGATCGTCTGCAGTGTTAAAAGATGAGAAAGAGAAGCTAGGATGAACTGTGAAAGTCATCCTCCTCTCAATCTATTCCATCTGTCAGTACCAATGAATTGTAGTTTGAATTTTCTTGTTGGCAGCAGTCATGTCATTACAGAGAGCTCTGAATTGTCGAACGCCCTGGGCGAAATTTCATGGCTGTTAAAACTAGTCTGCCTATTAACCCTCATTTACTGAAGTCACCACTTTCAACTTACACATCTCACTACAGTAAATCTTCAAAGAATTAAGAGTGATATTCGAACGCAGAGATTTCAGACTGATTGCTGCTTAGATTCAGAGCGAAGGAGAACAATAAAAAAGAGAAGGAGCCGAGAGGATCTGTGCATCTAGTCGACCTATTGTCGACAGGCTAATTTCGGTTTCTCATTCTTTCTTTTTTTTCTTGTTCTTTCCTCTCAGACAACACATTTAGATAAAAAATTGAGATAGATGTTTTCTGTGCCAGGTGTCGGTGCGCTTGAACCCCAGACAGGGATGTTATTTGAACGATCCACCTTCATCAGTGCATATATATTGTTTGCTGAGTCTTGGGTTAAGATGGGCTCCTCAGTTTGTTGTGTCGTGTTTTTTGGAGAGGAACGGCTGTAATGCAGTCCTTGTCCCTGAAATAGGATACACTGGCTGTACGTGTCAGAGATTTCACATTCACGAATCGGTTTGTTCTTTGATCAATGACGCTAACCTCCCTGTGCAGCCTCCAGGTGTGTTCAAATGAGGTGCATTCCACCCCGGTTCTCTGAATAAAAAAGCAATCCTCCCTGTCACTCTTTTTCATTAGAGAGCATTGTGGCACTGAAAGAGAATATTCTGAGTCTGGTGCATGGAAGATGTAAGGAATAAAGATGACTACATTGCAAAGAGTTGATGTTTTATTAATACAGCCCTCTCAATATGATACAAAATCTGCTTTTTTTTCTCTCGAAAAGGAAGGGCCATGTGAAGTTAGAATTTGCATTGATAAATAATTAATTGCAGTTAGAGGTAATGAGGACGCATGCTCACTTCTGCTGTGCTTCTTTCTTGACTCCTCATTCGAAGGGTTAAAACCGGCAGCACATTGAACCTGCATTAGCTACTGCCAGTCATCGTGCAGATTAGCTCTTTAAGGTCATACGAACACAGCTTAACATTAATGTTGTGAAAGCAGTTT
>NW_015658519.1:2120337-2127000 GCF_001515625.1 Sinocyclocheilus rhinocerous | reverse complement strand
GTGTAATGGCTCTCAGGTGAGCGTGTGATTAGTGACGGCTGTGTGATCAGTGAATTCAGCTGTGTAAGTGCAATGGATGATGGGAACTGTAGTCCGGAGTGACATGTAACAATCTGTGTAGTGTGAGAGTCAATGTAATGGTAGAATGACCTCTAGTGGCAATCGTCCGGAAGGCCACGGACCGGATTCATCACATTAGGTTTGATCCTTACCTTATGCTGCCCTTTTTTCCTCAAATGGCAGAAAGGTGGAGCAGGCAGAGGGAGAATCCGTTCACCACAAGAACAAGCTTCTGAACTTATGGTAGTCAACAAAGGTTGTAATAAATTAGGAGAAGTGAGGTGGAAAAAATATCGCACCAGAATCAGAAGGTCAGAGACTGGATTATGACTATGAAAATGGGTCAGTATTTTGCTCTGTGTTTTTTATCAAGGTTATGTGAGGAAAAAAATGTGACTAAAATCTATATCACATTTAAACTGCTATAAATAGGCCTATCAGTGGTACTCAGTTGGTGGCCTCCTTCTAAATGTTATCACTTAATGTGTCTTGATATGTATATGTCTTCATTTTTAAATATATGTTTTCAACACAGCAAATATACATTACATTTTCAGTTTCAGCATTTTCACTCTGGCTATAATATAGCCATAAACACTGGCTGTATTAAAAGGAACACATAAAAGACAGGGGGGAAACAGAATGGTGACTTCATGTGAATGTAATATGTTTAAAGGAAAAAGTACATCAGCAGTATAATCAATAGCACATGAATGAAGCTTCCCCATAATTCAAATGGCAATCATCCACATTCCCTCTTCAAAACTCAACCACAAAATTGGATTTGAGAAATTCTCGAACGGTCGCTTCATTACTTCATCAGGATTTATTTTTGGCATTGTATTTTGCTTTTTAATTGATTTCTGTCTTGATGGTGTGCTGTTTATAACCATGAAATGGCTTTTTTCTCTATTTAAATTCTTGAAAAAAGCAACAGGACATAATGTCTGTGGGCCCCGGGATCCTGCAGTTATGAATGTTAAGTGTACTTGGCCTTGATAATATCAGTCATATTTTTGTAGGCAACTTAATTCTGTTCTCAATTTAGACAAAAATCGGCAACTACCACAGCATTTACTTTACTTTCTACATCCAAGAAGGGTCGGATTAGCTATTAACAGTCTAGTGCTATAGTTTTGCACTTATTGATTGTGGTTTAACAGGCATGAATATGTTCACAAAACAGTCGTTTATAAATGCTATGCCAGTGTACCAGTGTTGTAGCTTTATTCTGGATCTTCTGTGCTAGAAGATGAGATAGAGAAGCTAGGATGAACTGTGAAACTCATCCTCCTCTCAATCTATTCCATCTGTCAGTACCAATGAATTGTAGTTTGAATTTTCATGTTGGCAGCAGTCATGTCATTACAGAGAGCTCTGAATTGTCGAACGCCCTGGGCGAAATTTCATGGCTGTTAAAACTAGTCTGCCTATTAACCCTCATTTACTGAAGTCACCACTTTCAACTTACACATCTCACTACAGTAAATCTTCAAAGAATTAAGAGTGATATTCGAACGCAGAGATTTCAGACTGATTGCTGCTTAGATTCAGAGCGAAGGAGAACAATAAAAAAGAGAAGGAGCCGAGAGGATCTGTGCATCTAGTCGACCTATTGTCGACAGGCTAATTTCGGTTTCTCATTCTTTCTTTTTTTCCTCGTTCTTTCCTCTCAGACAACACATTTAGACAAAAAATTGAGATAGATGTTTCCTGTGCGGCGCTTGAACCCCAGACAGGGATTTTATTTGAACGATCCACCTTCATCAGTGCATATATATTGTTTGCTGAGTCTTGGGTTAAGATGGGCTCCTCAGTTTGTTGTGTCGTGTTTTTTGGAGAGGAACGGCTGTAATGCAGTCCTTGTCCCTGAAATAGGATACACTGGCTGTACGTGTCAGAGATTTCACATTCACGAATCGGTTTGTTCTTTGATCAATGACGCTAACCTCCCTGTGCAGCCTCCAGGTGTGTTCAAATGAGGTGCATTCCACCCCGGTTCTCTGAATAAAAAAGCAATCCTCCCTGTCACTCTTTTTCATTAGAGAGCATTGTGGCACTGAAAGAGAATATTCTGAGTCTGGTGCATGGAAGATGTAAGGAATAAAGATGACTACATTGCAAAGAGTTGATGTTTTATTAATACAGCCCTCTCAATATGATACAAAATCTGCTTTTTTTTCTCTCGAAAAGGAAGGGCCATGTGAAGTTAGAATTTGCATTGATAAATAATTAATTGCATTTAGAGGTAATGAGGATGCACGCTCTCTTCTGCTTTGCCTCTTCCTGTACCGTGACTCCTCATTCAAAAGGAAGGGCCATGTGAAGTTAGAATTTGCATTGATAAATAATGAATTGCATTTAGAGGTAATGAGGATGCACGCTCTCTTCTGCTTTGCCTCTTCCTGTACCGTGACTCCTCATTTGAAGGGTTAAACTGCCAGCACATTGAACCTGCACATGCTACTGCCAGTCATCGTGCAGATTAGCTCTTTAAGCCCATATGAACACAGTTTAACATTAATGTTGTGAAAGCAGTTTGGCGATGCCAATAAGGGATGCAACTGCAGTGTCTGGAAAGCTGTTTTTACATGCCAATGTTTTGAGACAAATCATGGGAAATGGTAATTATTTAAATGTTATTATTTCAGAAGAACCAGCATTTTCTTTGCATGTCTCTGATAAAAAAGCATATATGGAGAGTAAATTGTAATTTTATTTAATTTTTTTATCTTATTTTTCTGTATCAGTTATCTATTTTCTATGACTGAATCATTGTGCTGTCCAATTAAAAAAATGATGCAAAATATCCTGTATTATGAAAAATTTTGGTAACACTGTACTTAGAGCCTTCTTGTCATGCATTATAAAGGTATTTATAATGTCCATTATAATGCATTATAGCTTTTCATAAATAATTGTAACCAAAGTTAAAATGCATTATAATATTTGCAGATTCCTTGTTGTATCTGAAATTGTTTTTTTGTCATGTGTTTTATTGCATTATATAATATTATGAGATCATACAATGCATAATAAGGTGTGTTACCAGGCCTAATCAATGCATTAAAAATACTTGTATAATGCATTATATATGAAGACTTCGGGTAAAGTGTTACCCCAAAACCCCTGTATAAATAAGTATAAATCATGCATAATGAATGAATGAATGAATGAATGAATGAATAAATTCCCTTGCATCTAGAACATTTTTCTATTATTATTATTTTATTTTATTAATTTTTTTTATCATTATTACTTTTTTTTATTTTTTATTTTTTTATTGTCAAAGTCTTGGCTTTCATCTTAGAAATTAGTCTTTTCGGTCTGAGTGAACAGTTTAAAAGCCGCACTTTTTTTTTCTTCAAGAGTCATAACCCAGTTTGTCTTTTTACAAATAGTCAAAGCACTCGAGTACTAGCTCAGGAAAAGAGAAAACATAGCATTCCAAACATATTCTAAACGATCATTGTGAAATATCTGAGGTCAGTATTTATGTTGAAAGGCCTTCACAGTTTTTCAAGTAACTTGTACCTTTCCAATCGGATAGTTGTAATCCTAATTCATTCTCTTTTTAAAACAGACAGAAAGAGAAACTGTGTGGTTTCACATTCCTCCAGGATTTCTAATAGCACAGTGCACTGCCAAAACCAAAATTGGTGCTTTACATACATGCCATTGGGTTCAGCTCAAATGATGTCCAAAGGCTGTCCTATATACCTCACTGTATCCTGCAATTACCAAAGATTAATATATGACTTCATTTTCCTCTTTTCTTTCTCAGTAATTCTGGGACCGGAGCCAGCAGCACAGTTTCCTTTTGACTCAAAGACATCATTCAGTCTCTGTTTACACTTGTTTTATAAGGGGAAAAAACCTTCTCAAAATAACCATCATTCTCTGCATTTTTCCCTGCTCTCTAACATAATTAATAGAAAATTGCCTCTATCTATAATTTAAATGTAATCACATTTGTGAAGGAATTTTTATGAAGATAAATACAGAAATAATTCACAGTTGATCCCAAGGTCAGTCAAAATGACTTGGAGGAAACTTTGCAGGCAGGTGAAATTGTCCTTAATTTGCTGTTGTGCTTTGAGAGCTTTGTCTCATGGTCATTTTCAGTAGCCACACGTGTGATATTATTACAGTAGACAGAAACATTATGGCCATGGAGACTTGTAATTGTATACGGCAGGGTGTGTTTGTAACACAAGCTTACTTTGCATTAGCCGGAATCAAAGCAGACAGCTAAAGGTGACTCATTTGCAACCAGTGAGACACAGACTGTCACTGACTACTGAATCTGCCACATTTTTACACAATAATTGGATGCATGTGAAAAGATCACCGTTTTTTCCAATGCTATTAACGTCCCTGTATATATGATTGCAAAACACATCGACTATCAGCTGTCTGCATATGCAAAAGTGCAAGACAAAGTGATGCTTTGTTAATGTCGAACACTGTAAACTGTGGACCATGTTAACCAGTTTTTATCAAAATTACAGTTACAGTAATTACAGTTATCTTTACTGTAAAACCATAATAAATGGTTATGGGATCTCCTTCAAGATACTATCTTTTTTCAAACTGCACTTCTAAATTAAAATAAAAACAAATATATTTTTTAGGGCTGTCTACTAAAAACTGCTATGTAACAATAGCTATTGTGAAAGGCACTACACACATGCATTTTGAACGGAACTGACAATATTTTTCTTAGTGGGTATACAGAAAAAGGATATATGGAATGAAGAATATATGCATCATGTTGTCTAAAATCCCACCTGTTCTCACACAGTATGGGCTTTTGTACATGAAAAATGTAAAGCTGCCTTTATATTTTAGGAAGTAATGTAATGGCTGCATCCCCACCTGTGCTTCAAAATGAATTGCGAGGCTTAACAAATCAAATCAGTTAGATTTGCAGGTTTCATTGTGTGTTTTATTTCATCAATAGTTCATCAACATCAGCAAAAACACTCAAAGACTCATTCTGATCAAACTTCTAAGGACAAAAGCTGGAATTTCGAGTCATTGTTTCTTTGGGGGTAAAATTAGCTCTAGGACAAGAATACAAAGCTCTCTATATGGACTCATTTCATAATGTGTGCTCTGCTTGCAATGAGCAGAATGTATAGCTAAGCAGTTTCTGAATAAGGCGCAGAGAGTGAAAGGTCATATGCACATGTCACTGATTCATTTCAAAACGCCTATTTTTTTTTTTTTTTGCCAGCTCTTTTGTGGTCTTTTATTAACTGATCATATAGGAAATGATTTAAAATGATATGCAAATTTAAAAACAAGGCTGGTGCATTTCTTTGTTGATAAACCAATCTAATATCCATTATTCTTGAGTTCCCTACACAGAACCAAATGCAGTTTTATTTAACAGCACATGGTTAGTGTACTCATGGCTCAGTCTTCTGTTCGTTGTTCAGTGAAACATTAATGGGTTCAGACTGTAATTCCAACTAAAAAATAGTTTTAACATTACAATAAAAAAATTCAGAGCCGGCATTCAGACAGCTGTTATTGTATGCTGTCAAAGGTCTTATTTTTATACTCTCCTCTCTTATATATTCTCTCTCTCTCTACACTCTTAAAAATAAAGGTGCTTCACGATGCCATAGAAGAACCTTTTTGTCTAAATGGTTCCAAAAAGAACCTTTAACATCTGAAGAACCTTTCTGTTTCACAAAACGTTCTTTGTGGCGAAAGAAGGTTCTTCAGATTATAAAAAGGTAAGAAAGAGATGGTTCTGTAAAGAACCTTTGACTGAATGGTTCTTTGTGGAACCAAAAATGGTTCTTCTATGGCATCGCTGTGAAAAACCTTTTAAGCACCTTTACTTTTAAGAGTGTACTACTCTCAAAAAAAAAAAAAACTACTGCACACTGATGTATGCGTACATGCATATATAAGCTCTGCTTTTGAATAGGCTTAGTCAGAAATGGAAATGAGTGAGTCAGCATTGTGCAAGAAGCTGTTTTCTGCCAAAGCTTTTTGAATATCAGTGAAGAGCGATATAAAGAACATTAGCATGTTGATGGAACTTTGCATCTTGTCTGAACAGACTCTATCTGTTGAAAACAGAGAAGGAGAAACTGAAATGCGGCTAGGGTCATTGCAGTTTTATAGTGTTCTGTAACTTTTTGAAAAGGAATATATTTGTGTTATGATGTAGAGAAGTATATCTCTATAAAAAGACTGTACTGTCAGACTTCCAGAAGTATGCTCTGGTCAAGCTCTAGGGCCTACATTTTATTAATTATAACTTGATTATTTGCACAATGGCAAGATGGCAAGAAAATGAGCAGGATGTCTTTCAGTCTGGAAGCTAAGATGATATAAAGAGCTAAAATTAGCTATCGTTCACTGGGGGATTGAGAGTTAGCTTACATGAGGATGCCAAGTTGAAGTTAATTTTGATCTTTTTGGTTACACTTTAGAATAGGGACCACATATTAACTGTTAATTAAGAGTTTTCCCTCAATAAACTGCTAATTTGCTGCTTATTAGTAGTTAGTAAGGTAGTTGTTATGTTTAGGTATGGGGTAGGATTAAGGGATCTAAAATATGATCATGCAGAATAAGGCA
>NW_015658519.1:2108723-2120129 GCF_001515625.1 Sinocyclocheilus rhinocerous | reverse complement strand
AAACCTGAGTATATGTACAAAAGTAAAGAGTGTAGTTAGGTCAGTACGCCTGGTTTCTGTCTGTCAGTAAGGTACTCAGCTCTTGCTGTATTGTGAAGTGCAGGTGCTGCTGGGCAGCAGAATAGTCCCATTAAATTATTCTAGCAATTGGACGATGCAGTTATTTGTATTTTACTAGAACAATAAATGTTTGGCTATACATAGTGGAGTCCAAAAGTCTGAGAAGAAAGCATTTTGATCGAAAATGTCTTTTATGTTTGTGCATCTTGAGCTCCACTAGACTCAAGAACATCTGACCTTTTGAGTTCACATCAGTTGACGTCAGGGTCACAAATTTGCTTAAATTTGCTTAGTGTCCTAGAAATGAGAATCTTTTCATTTCATGCCATAGCTTTTCTTTGTTTCACATTTTCACTGTCCTAAACTTTCTGTTTATTTCTAGATTTAAAGAGGGGGAAAAAATCCCATAATGTAGCCTCAGACTTTTGGGCCTCACTGTATATCATTTGTGTAAGTCCATGTCCACGGCGATAGAGTTATATCTCACCACTCGACAGCTATGAAGTGATGAGATCATGCCAAATGACCTATATTGTGTTGCTGCTGTAGTTTGTACCACATTCATTTAGCACACATCCGTCCTCTTAAAGCTCCAGGGAATAAAAGCTGCAGCCATTGCGTCTCACCTTGTTAGAGGTGCTGGGTCTGTACTGGAATCTGCTTTAAAAAATGAAGTTGGGAGAGTGCTGAGCTGACGGCACTGCGAATCTGTAAACACCTATGTAAATCAATTACAACTGGAAAAACACAGTCCCGTGTATAATTTGATCTGATTATGCTGTTGACAGTAGCGGTGTAATGATTACTTCCACACAACAGAGGCAAAGCATGTTGCTGGCTCCGAGATGTGAATGTATTTTATTATCAGGCTAGAAAATCTTTTATTTGATTTGTCAAGTTGTTAGGGCAGCAGTAGAAATTCGATTTGATATTAATTAAAAGGAAATGGAGAAGGGGGAAAAATGAATGTGGTAATAGCCTGTGACGACTTTAGAAAAAGAGTTCAGGTGCATGTGCTTTTTATGTTCGAGATCAATATTAGTGTGCTCGTTTTGATGAGAAGAAACTGTGTGATTTGATCAGTGTAGACCTCAATCTCTTCAATTCTTTATTGAGTGATTGCACTCCCACTCCACCTGGGCTCACTCTGCCCATGCATCTGATATCCTCTGTTCAGAATGTTATAGAGCAAACAATGTAAGATGAGTTTTTGGATTTCAATTCTCTTTCTGAAAAAAAAAAAAATCTTTTTTTTTTCAGTGTGTGTGTGTGTGTGATAGAGGGGGTGGGTGGAGTTGCTATGCGCGGCGATTGTATAATAGAAAATTAGTAAAGATCAGACCGGCTAAATTTTGATGAAGTAATGATTTGCTGGGGCGCTTTGTGCTGTGTTTAGACCAGGTGTCGTGAAATAGCGTATTTCACTTTTGAGTCTATTCAACTTTGAGTCTATTATATAAAACATTTTAAATTTTTTGTCAGTTTAAGTTGAGTTGGTGCAGCTCAGCCTAAAAAAAGGATAAACAATGCAGTAAGTAACTTCTCTCTCTCTCTCTCTCTCTCTCTCTCTCTCTCTCTCTGTCTCTCTCTCTCAAAAAACAAACAGAAAGGCTGTTTTATTCTACATGAAGCAGGTCGCCTCATGGGGGCGACATACTGGAATTCAAGTTTGTTTATATAGTACCTTTCAAAATACATACTGTTTCAAAGCAACTTTTACAGGAAATGCTTATTTCAGTGTTAAAAATAGTAATTATTCTGTTATCAGTCAGATATGTGTGTAAGTAATGTCCTTAAGGCAGCAATATACAGCTAAAATGTAATAAACTGTACTCACTATTGGTCAAACTATCTTCAAGTATGAAAACAAAGCCAAAACCTGGTCATTTTAGGCAATTTAAAAATTCTGGCCAGGACATGTCAGGGAAAATGAGGACATATGGTCACCCTACTTGTACTTGCCTTGTAATTGACCCTTCCAAAGACCCGGCCCCCTTAGTTACTGTTGCTATGTTCGACAAGCCATGCCGCTCTCACGCAACACATCAGTTTCATACGTAGTGAAAAACACATCGCGGAGCAAAGAGGGAACTGACAACGTGCCAACAGACAAGACAGAGCAGGTTACTTTTGCTAGGAAACAAAGTGTCAGCTTTTAAATTTGTAATTTTGTAAGAAATTCAAACAATAAATTCTGTTTTGTGGCTCTTTAATGTGTTGTGACAGATCGCTGTAGCACCTCCGTTCAAGCGTTCATCTCTTCCTCTTTACTAGTTATAGCGCAAAATAAACATGAATGAACATCAGAAGGTATCTTGTTTCAACCGTGGAAAAATGTTGATACACCGTTTTTCAAGTTTAAGTCCACTGACCTTAATCTATTAAGATGATCGGTCAGATCGCCTGTCAATCAAACTCCCTGCGGAGGGTCAATTATTACAGTATAAGGATTTAACAGTTTTGTATCTGGAGTCTTCGCAAGTGTTGGCATCGTCTCAAATCGTCACAAAGGCTGGATCTTGACTGTAGCTGGGGAAATCACCTCAGGATGGGCATGACCAGCCAAATTCTGTCTATTATCAGTCACTTTTGCAACAAATTGATCATAGCTTACTCTGAATAGTGTAACTGTTCTACATTGACATCGATATCTGAAGAACTTAACTGCTTCTGCTTTGGTGTCATGATATACACACACCACTAGGTGTCAGAATAAGTTGATTTGGCCATATTGGACAGTGGAAAATCAACAAAAAATATCGAGCTTCCATTTAAGCACACTTTCTGAGAAAAATATGGGTTGAATTCAGAATAGCATACTGGCATACAACTATTTCTGACATATGGCAAAAATAGTAAGGGTAGTATGCTAGTATGCTATTACAAATTTAGCCATGGTCTTGAGGCTTCCAAACCCAGACGTGCCTATATCTGAAACATCCTTTCAACGGATGGATATCTAATTATGTGTTGTGGTCTTTCAGCTTCTTTCAAATTTTCAGACATTGTTGAGTACACAGTAGTTTGACCAAACAATATAAACATTCCCTGAATGGATTTGTTTTCATGAACTTTATGACCTAGATTCTGCCAAATCTTATTTCTATCTTAAATATTTATCTTCACACAGTGAAACCAGCTTGTTGTATTCACTGAAAACTACATTCCTGCATATCACTCAGTTTTATGAAAGCTTTTTTTTAAAAGCTTTATGTTATTGTTACTGAGATAGCACTGACATTTATAGACAGAGAGAGTGTTGAGAACAAGCAAACGGTATAATTTCTGATAAATGAGGAACGTCATACGTAACCGTTTTTAATGATCATTATTTACTACTGAACAGAGAGCCAAGACTAAATCCAAACTATGATGAATTGCTAATCAATACATGGATGACAAGCCACCAGAGCCACGGAGTGTAATGGGAGATTGTGTCTGAACTGAATATGTTCAATCAAGCTGTTGTCTCGCAGTAAATGTTACTATACAATGCATGTTATTTGACTTGGCACAGCGAGCCCAGTGTGGCATGTGGTTTGCAAAACACAAGGAGGGTTTTATAAGGGGCAGCTGTGATTACATTCCTCTCTTCCATTCCTTCTCATTATGAATGTGAAACAGAATACAGCCCAAGCATAACTTACAGCACTTACAGGAGGTGTGAAACTCCACTAAGGTACAAACCACACCAAATAAAATATACATAATGCTGGTGGAGTTTCATAGTCTGGCTCTCCCGTGTCCAAAGGACTTGTGCTGGCTTCTCAAAATGAAAGGAGAGTCTGTTACTGTGAAGCCATGTAAATAAACATGAACATTTCACAACTTTGACTTTTTAAGAGGCAGAGAGCTCAGTGAAGGACATGACAAACTAGATAGGTCTACATGCGCCCCCCATCTATAATACAACACTATAAAGGGCATTGTTGTATGGAAGCCCATTTCAACCACATAAGAAAATAAATGAATTATGAAATAAAAAGCTGAAAACTATGACGGAAAATTATGTTAGAAATTATGAGAAAAACAATGACATAAAATCTCAGAAAGGAATTCTCATAATTATAATAGTAGTTTTTAAAAAAAAACTGCTCTATTTTGAAATTGCTCTTATATTTTATTCTAGTATTACTTTTATATTTCTAAAGTTACTGTTTGATGTGAATTTTGGAAGTGTTCCTATTTTAGGGAAGTGTTTACAGCTGGGTGATATCCAGATATCCATATTGTCCACTTCTAAAAGTGACAGTTATCATCTCAGCTCATTTCTCAAGGGCCTTGCACTGTTTTGGAGAATGTATTTCCATTTGACAAACAATTTAATGTTGATGTTTTGTTAATGATTTGTGGTTACTTAATAAAATAGTAATTTGCATTTAAATTGTCTTCTAACCCATTTTTCTTATTTTATTTTTATTTTAGTTAGTGTATAGTTATTTATTAAAACTAATGTTTTTACGAAGGTAAACTTAATTGTAATGTAACAAAAATGTTTAAGTCATCTTTATTTAATTTTAATTGGTTCTGTGAACCCAAAAACTCCTTGTAAAATGAACTTGATCAATAATGTTGTAGTAACTTGTAAGATTAAGTTAATATCAGTTAAAATTACTTAGTAACATTTACTTAAATTGTTTCTTTAACTTATAAAATTTAGTTAATATAACTTAAAAATTTCGATGTAATCAGTTTCAACAATTTTTTTGAGTTATATTAACTTATCCGGTTTTACAGTGCAGCAAATTAGGAGTTTATTGAGGCAAAAGTCATAATTAATGATTTGTTAATAGTGAGAATTGGACCTTAAAATAAAGTGTGACCTTTATAGGTATAATACTATTACTTTTCTCATAACAATGATTTTTATATTCTATTTTGCCTTTTTATGTCATAATTTCAATTTTTATGTTGTAATTATGATTTACCAAAGCATGTTATTTTCTAATCTTGTGGAAATGAGCTTCTATAGTAAAGAAATTGTCAAATATTTTTATATCTTACTTTCTCAAGATCATTATCATAAAAACACCTGATACAACCAATTACAAATTTTTCAGCTATGTGTCCTGAACAATCTTACTACTGATCATTAATAGTTACTTTTCCATTTTCTTAATAGGCCTGCATGTCTGTCCAGGGTTATTTTATTAAATGATTTAGATGATGCTCAGTTCCATTAATGAAAAATCCACAAAATTTACAGTGCGACCAAGTGAAGTTAGATTTTTGAACAAATGCCTCCTATGAACCGGTTCTTTTTGGTTAAATAAAACATACGTCGTAAACACTAAAATCTGATTCTTGACCAAATTACTCTTTTAGAGAATCAAAAACATAGAGGATGACCAGTGAAGTCCTATCCCCAACCAAAAAACTCTTATGAACCGGTTCTTTTTAATCAATCGCAAGCACATGAATCAATTTTTATTACAGATCCCAAGTCATTAATTTTCTCATGTCCAATTACATGAAGTAACTGATACCGTGTTATGTTGTACTTAAGACTAATGATACCTAAATAAGTGTAGCTAGTGACTGGTTGTTTATAATGTGTAAAGGGATAGTTCACCCAACAATGAAAATTCTGTCATTAATTACTCACCCTCGTGTCGTTCCAAACCCGTAAGACCTTTTAATTAAGATATTTTTGATTAATTCTGACAGCTCTCTGACCCTCCCTTAGACAGCAAGGATCCTTACACGATCAAGGTCCAGAAACGTAGCAAGGACATTGGTAAAATAATCCATGTGACATCAGTGGTTCAACCGTAATTTTACGAAGCTACGAGAATACTTTTTGTGTGCAAAGAAAACAAAAATAATGACTTTATTCAACAATTCCTCTCCTCCGCGTCACAAACAAATTGTTGAAAAAGTATTCTCATAGCTTTGTAAAATTATGGTTGAACCACTGATGTCACATGGATTATTTTACCGATCTCTTTGCTACGTTTCTGGACTTGGGAACATTGCAGTTGCGTTGCTGTCTATGAGAGGGTCAGAGAGCTCTCAGAATTCATCAAAAATATCTTAATTTGTGTTCTGAAGATGAATGGAGGTCTTATGGGTTTGGAACGACATGAGGGTGAGTAATTAATGACAGAATTGTCATTTTTGGGTGAACTATCCCTTTAAAAATACAAATGATGAGTTTGTCAGTGGTATAAAGGAAAGAATGAAATATGCTATCACGTTCAGTTTGTTTTGTTGTTGCTTTAGTAAAGTGATTGCATAATCTGGGTCTGAGCACTTGCACTGCATCTTCTAGTGGACACTATGGGGAATGCCACTAGAGGATGAGTGTCTCGTTCCCTCTCGGGGAACCATGGTCACATGCGTAACCCGGGACGTTCCCCTTCAAGGGAAATCGCACTGCATCCTCTAGAGGCATTCTCCATAGTGTACACTAGAGGACGCAGTGTCTTGGTACCTCTCGAGGAACCATGGTTACATGCGTAACCCGAGATGATTTTTGTTATACTCCATAAAACTGGAAAAAAATCATTAATGGAACAGCTAAAGCCGGGCTCACACTACAGGAGTTTTAAAATCCTAACCGATTATGAAATCTGGTTGCAGCACACACATAAAGAGAATCTTTTCTTTCCCCTAACGGTTGTGAAACGTTTTCGACACATTATTCAGACAGTCGTGTTATTGCAGAACTTACACAAGCAGTTTCTCCATCTCCACTATCCAACGGACCTGTGCAGCAGCTTGTTTTGTGGTCGCGCATTGGCTATTGTGAAAGTATGATGTAATCATAGCCGTGATCATCCCGATTTAAAATCCTAAATATCAAACCCGATTTGTGTGTGAGCAGATCAGGAGGTGCAAGATTCAATCTGTGAACGCCTCACATTACCAGATAATCTGCGCTGAACATCGGAGCCAATCGAGGCTCTAGACAAGATTTTTCCTCCGATTCTCGGGAGGGAAAAATCGGGGCTAAATCGGGGCTAAAAATCCTGTAGTGTGAGCCCGGCTTTAAGACCAGAATCATTAAGAAAAGCTGCAATCAGAACCAGAATCATTAAATAGGGATATTTATTAAGAGCTACTGAGCTAATGTGGTTTATGTGGATGAATAGATGGTTTTGGGCACAAATCATCAACGACTTCCACTGCAGCATTTGGGTTTAGTAGCCTACTCTGTTTTTTGTGTCTTGAGTCTTGGTGGTCTGACAGTGGACTCTTGTCAAGAGGTTGTTATGAGCTAATCAGTGGGTTCAGTGATGCTTGGTTGGTTCCGGAAGCTCAGCTTCAGGAGAAAGGACATGTAGTTCAGGGACAGTGGAGAATCTTATACCACTCTAATAGTCCTTTGATTCCCCTGTCACAGCCCACTTGAGGGCCAACAGACCTAGTTTGCTCTGATGATCTCCTTCTGCTGGGTCATTGCCTCTGTTAGAGTACGGTTCACAGTGACCCCCTTTTAGCAGGGTCCTGTCAAGACCCCATCATTTTGTAGCTCTATATATTTAGACATTCGGGTTTGAACTTCATTTTACATTTTTAATGTAATGTACATCTAGAAACATCAATTATTCCTAAGTGATGTTTAATCAATGCACTTCTAAAACAGTTGAAAAATCAATATTGATTATCCTCTAGCTGTACTTAAATAACCACTCATTGGGTTTAATTATGCCTGACTCTCTTTCAAATGCACTTCTTTAATGAGGTATGTTAACAAAACGAGGAGTTTGCTATTATGTATCATTTATCTGGAAAGGACTCCATGGGAATGTTAGTTAACATGAAGCCTGCGAACAAAACCTGAGCCTAAGTAAGTTTATAGTGTGATGAAATTCCAAACTTGGGAGGCTCCATGAAGCAAATTCCATCGTTTCGAGTCTCTCCCTTTCACATTTCATCATCAACACTTGTGTCACATTCACCAATTGAATGGGACATTGTCCTCCCCTCAGAGCCCAGTCTCAATAACTGCCCATTTTCTGGGTCCCTGCCCTCACACAATCACGTATCAACTCCAATCTGTCCACATAATGCTCTGCTGCCTGCCTGGAATGGCTGCTAAAACCTAGTGCCACTCCATTTGCATCCACTGCTTCTGGCCAGGGTACGATTCCCTGCGATAATAAACACCCCCTGTCGAGAAGGTGCGGGTTTGATCGATTTTGTCACCAGAAGAAACTTGTATATGCAGCATTTCAAAGCAAGGAGCTTGTATGCCATGGTCTAACGCTTGTTTTTAAAACTGTTTCCATACTGAGATGCAGTGGCCATACAACTCAAAGTAACTCAAAAAGATTCATTTTTTTAAATGATACCTAATAATAAATTCTATGGGACAAACATTGAAGTATTTTAATGTAATCTTGACATCTAAATCATGTTTGTAACTGCACCAGATATGATTATACTCATCAAGTGTGCATAAGTCAGCTGCCCGTATCTGAGCACTATTTGCAGCTCAGCATAACATTAATATTCCTCTTAATGGCAGTCTTGTTTTCCAGAGGCCTGACACTCTAGACAAGATTGTTAACATGACAAAGAGCCTTCTAAAGTAACTTTAGATTTAAAGATTAATAGTAGATTAGTGGGGATGTCAAGGAAGGAGAAATCTGATCTGCTATTTGCTTAAAAGGGTCTTATACTCGTTGCGAAAAAAACAAATGGTTTGTATTATACAATGGTTAGTTCTGGTCCTTGAATTGCATTGACAGTGTGTGCGGATATTTAGTCCAGTCTATCAGTCTGTGCAATTTAGTAAATTTTTTAAATATTTCTGCAAGCTACATCATTAAACCAGTAGATGGCGACAAGTTACTGTCTTAATGAAAGAGTCTAATTATCAGTCGATTTGTTCAAAACATTGATCATTCTGAAAATGAGTAAGACAATTTATTAATTCAACCAATTCATTAAAAAATCTCTGATATATTCAGGAGCAAAACAAGTGACTGTATTTAAGAGACATAGGCTGCATCCAAAATCACATACTTTTCTACTATATAGTAGTCAAAAAACAGTGACAAAAGAAGTATGTCCAAATTTTAAGTACTTATAAAAGAGTAGGCAAAAAGTGCCTGGATGGCCTACTACTTCCAACATATGATGGACAATTTACCATCCCATCAGGCCACAGTAGAGGATTTGTGAATGGCAGTAAAATGATGCAACTGACACCGGTAAGTCACATGATAATGACAACATGACAAATGTAGCACGTCCAGATTACATTCATACTCTATAGAACTTTTTTAACAGTTGCGAAGTAATTACCTATTCAAAATACAGTGCCGTGAAAAGGTTTTTGCCCCCTTCCTGTTTTTTTTTTGCATATTTGTCACACTTAAAAGATTCAGATCATCAAACAAATTTTAATATTACACAAAGATAATGCAAGTAAAAACAATATGCAGTTTTTAAATGATGATTTCTTTTATTAAGGGAAAAAAGCTGTCCAAACCTACCTGGCCCTACGTGAAAAATTAATTGCCCCCTCCTGTTAAATCATGAAAGAACTGGGATTAACCACATTATGTTAGAAAGCCGAGTTAAATTTCACTAGCCACACCCAGGCCTGATTACTGCCAGACCTGTTGAATCAAGAAATCACTTAAATAGAACCCGTCTGACAAAGTGAAGCATGCTTAAAGAGCAACACGTCATGCGGTGATCTAAAGACATTCAAGAACAGATGAGAGACAAAATAGTTGACATGTATCAGTCTGGAAAGGGTTATAAAGCCATTTCTAAGGCTTTGGGACTCCAGCGAACCACGGTCAGAGCCATTATCCACAAATGGAGAAAACTTGGAACAGTGGTGAACCTTCCCAGGAGTGGCCAGCCTACCAAAATTACTCCAAGAGCGCAACGACGACTCATCCAGGAGGTCATAAAAGAACCCAGAACAACATCTAAAGAACTGCAGGCCTAACTTGCCTCAATTAAGGTCAGTGTTCATGATTCAACAATAAGAAAGAGACTGGGCAAAAACGGCATCCATGGGAGAGTTCCAAGGCAAAAGCCATTGCTGACCAAAAAGAACACAAAGACTTGTCTCACATTTGCCAAAAAATATCTTGTTTATCCCCAAGACTTTTGGGCAAATATTCTGTGGACTGATGAGACAAAAGTTGAACTTTTTGGAAGGTGTGTGTCCCGTTACATCTGGCGTAAAACCAACACAGCATTTCATAAAAAGAACATCATACCAACAGTCAAACATGGTGGTGGTAGTGTGATGGTCTGGGGCTGCTTTGCAGCTTCAGGACCTGGATGACTTGCCATAATTGATGGAACCATGAATTCTGCTCTCTATCAGAAAATCCTGAAGGAGAATGTCCGGCCGTCAGTTTGTGACCTCAAGCTCAAGCGCACTTGGTTTATGCAGCAGGACAATGATCCAAAACACACCAGCAAGTCCACCTTTGAATGGCTCAAGAAAAACAAAATTAAGGTTTTGGAGTGGCCAAGTCAAAGTCCAGACTTAAATCCGATTGAGATGCTGTGGCATGACCTTAAACAGTCCATTCATGCTCAAAAACCCTCCAATGTGGCTGAATGAAAACAATTCTGCAAAGAAGAGTGGGCCAAAATTCCTGTGAAAGACTCATTGCCATTTATCGCAAACGCTTGATTGCAGTTGTTGCTGCAAAGGGTGGCACAACCAGTTATTAGATTTAGGGGGCAATTACTTTTTCACGTAGTGCCAGGCAGGTTTGGACAGCTTTTTTCCCTTAATAAATGAAATCATAATTTCAAAACTGCAGTTTGTATTTACTCAGGTTATCTTTGTGTAATATTAAAATTTGTTTGATGATCTGAATCTTTTAAGTGTGACAAATATGCAAACAATTAAAAAAACAGGAAGGGGGCAAAAACTGTATATATATAAATGCTTTCCTCTTAAAAAAAATAGATGACAACAGAGCTCAATACGTTCAGTTCAATTTTCATTTTGGGTGAACTATCCCTTTAATCAGTAATGCTCAATATTGAATGTGTAATTTATTATAATTAGATTACCTTTGTCATTTAATGCTCACTTAAAGTTTTAAAAACACTAATCATTTAAAAACATTTTAATGTAATCTTTTGCAAATCTCAGTGAAAATGAATGTTTTGTATTGTACATTATAATGTTATGATGCCTAAATTCACTTTAAATGGATTTTAAATTATTTATATTAGCATTACTTTTGTAATTTATTTAGGCAAAATATTATATAACATTAATAATATTAATATTCTATTTATTTTATTTTACAAAAAAATATGTATAGATTTTATAATTTGGTCATTTATCATGTTATGTCATTTTATCATTTTATGAAAATGATCATCAGGCAAATCTGTAATATTTATATA
>NW_015658519.1:2104998-2105823 GCF_001515625.1 Sinocyclocheilus rhinocerous | reverse complement strand
TGGGACTCCAGCGAACCACGGTCAGAGCCATTATCCACAAATGGAGAAAACTTGGAACAGTGGTGAAACTTCCCAGGAGTGGCTGGCCTACCAAAGTTACTCCAAGAGTCCCCGAAGCATATTTGTTACTTACTACAAAATAGTCAGAAGTCAGAAGAACACTGACTTCCAGGAAAGCAGGTTTGACGAATCAGTGGTCTGGCGCTTGCAAGTTAGGCTCCTAAAAAACACCTTTGCTCATGTGCAAACAAGTGCGCGCACAATCGCGGATGATTTCATTTTCCACACAAGTCGCGTCTGGAGTGTGCGATAATATGGTAGTGTTGTTGTAATGATGTGCGATCTGACATTATCGAGTATATCACCAAATCACACACAGAGAGTGCATGCACGTGATTTATTAGTCTATTAAAACTCAAAATTCAAGGCATTCTAAATTGTCATGTGTCTTGTTTCCCATTGGTTTGTTCATGTCATGTGACCCTCTTTGTTTGCTATTAGTAGCCATGTCGTTGCCTTTGTTCCTTGTCGTGTATTGAAGTTGTATCCCACTGTCGGTGAGTCTAGTCTGTTTGTGCCTCGTCAAGTCTGTTCATGCCTCGTCAAGTCTATTAAAACTCAAAATTCAAGGCATTCTAAATTGTAGACGGCAAAATGCTTCTGTATACGTTTTTATTTATATAATTTAATATAGTTAACTTAATCTATATCACTGTAAGGTCTGTTTTGGGTTTTGTCATGTTTATGTTTTCATGTCTTTTATTTTGTAATTGTTTCATGCTGTTAGTGTCATGCTTCCCTTGCCCTCTTGTCTTCATGCTATTA
>NW_015658519.1:2104279-2104716 GCF_001515625.1 Sinocyclocheilus rhinocerous | reverse complement strand
CGCCACGCCTGAGTCCCCGGCCAAGATGGCCGCCACGCCTGAGTCGGACGCGGAGCTTGGGCTTGGACTGAAAGGTCTGATTGCTAGTGTGATGGACCCACCTCTGATGTCGGTGCGAGCTGCGGGCATCCCCATGACATCAGTGCTCTCAAGCCCAACCGTCCTAGAGGTCCTGCCACCCTCTGCTGCCCTTACTGTAATGGCGGTCGCCATTTTAAGTGTGTGGGCTGTACACTGCGCTCAAGAGGACTCTCCTGTCCATGAATCTGCTCCTCAGGCCTTTCCTGTCCATTAATCTGCCCCAGTGGCCTCTCCTGCCTATGAATCTGTCTCAGAGGCTTCTCCTATCCACGAGTCTGCTCCAAGGGCCTTTCCTGTGCATGAATCCGCTGCCGAACCTCCAGAGATGGCGGCATCCGCTGCAGAACCTCCTGAGG
>NW_015658519.1:2101863-2103230 GCF_001515625.1 Sinocyclocheilus rhinocerous | reverse complement strand
CCCCGCTCTGCCTGCTCCGCCATGGCCCCCCGCTCTGCCTGCTCCGCCATGGCCCCCTTCGCTGCCGGCTCCTCCATGGCCCCTCGCTCTGCCTGCTCCGCCATGTCTCCCTGCTCTGCCTGTTCCGTTTCATGTAAATAAACTGCACATGGGTTCTTCACTACGCTTGCCTTCAGTGGACTAATCGTTACAATCACACAAAGAGAACCGTTTTATTTTTTTGCAGATATCAGCATGATAACAAATTTAATAATCATTTTAATACAAGTTCAATAAAGTTAGCAATAAGTGACTTACATTTTAGACACAATATTGCCTGTTATTGCTCAATTTTGCCAACGAAAATAGTTCCAAAGATAACAGCACAGTTTTGCGTCTCTGAACAACGAACGGTGTTTACTCATTAAATGAATCAGCTTTTTGAACGAATCTGTTGAATAAATGATTCAGTGATTCACTCATTAACACAGTCAAACACTTTGTTCCTGAATGAATCAGCCATTTGAACGAATCTGTTGAATCTCAATGACTCACTCATTAACAGTCACTTGCTGTCACCTACTGGCGGTTTTAATTTCACATTTAGACTATTTTTTTTTCTTGTTTTAAATCATTTCAAATATCAGTATTTAGGGCTGCACGATAAATTGCATGTGATTGTCATGCGCATCTCGTCAGTAAAGCCGGTTCTGTTGATTAGTAGTAAATCTCCATCACATGCAGACGATTCATCTGTGATAATGAACGCGATATTGCGTAACTTGTCAGTGAACTACGGCTCTGTGTAGTAAATGCTGCTCCATCTGAAAGCACGTGATGGAGATTTACTACTAATCAACAGAACCGGCTTTACTGACGAGATGCGCATGACAATCATATGCAATTTATCGTGCAGCCCTAAATACTGGTATTTGAAATGATTTAAAACAAGAAAAAAAAAATTTGTCTAAATGTGAAATTAAAACCGCCATGTGACAGCAAGTGACTGTTAATGAGTGAGTCATTGAGATTCAACAGATTCGTTAAAAACAAAACATTATTTATCCATCTGTAACTGCAGGTTAAATGCATCCATGTCCCCTCTGAGATAGCCTACATTCGACTGTGTAAATACATCTAAATGCTATTTCAGATGCAGATTCCAGAAATGTTTTCCTATGTTGAAATGACAGAGACTGAGTATCGGATGAAGTGCTTCTTATTCTTACTCAAAGATACAAATTGGAAGAAAGAGTTAAAACGGAACACAGTCTTGCTACTCCAGCTGTGTATGAACATTTTTTATATATATTTATTTGCTTCTTTTACATTTTGCATTTACTTGTACTTTTACTTTCAATACTTAAGTACGTTTAAGATTTAAAAAA
>NW_015658519.1:2096707-2101734 GCF_001515625.1 Sinocyclocheilus rhinocerous | reverse complement strand
AAGAAGAGTGGGCCAAAATTCCTCCACAGCTATGTGAAAGACTCATTGCCAGTTATCGCAAACGCTTGATTGCAGTTGTTGCTGCAAAGGGTGACACAACCAGTTATTAGATTTAGGGGGCAATAACTTTTTCACGTAGTGCTAGGCAGGTTTGGACCGCTTTTTTCCCTTTATAAATGAAATCATTATTTCAAAACTGCATTTTGTATTTACTCGGGTTATCTTTGTGTAATATTAAAATTAGCTTGATGATCTGAATCATTCAAGTGTGACAAATATGCAAAAAATTTAAAAAACAGGAAGGGGGCAAAAACTTTTTACACCACTGTAAGTACCTACTCAAGAGTATGGGATTTTGGACGCAGCCATTTTCTAAGCATTCACAACCGATTCATTCAAAACAGAAACAAAAGACTGTCATCATGAGAGTCATTTATAGCCGATTTGTTCAAAACATTGATTCATTCAGGAAAGAAACAAGTGTCTTTATGAGTGAATCATTGAATCATTCATTCAACCGATGTGTTCAATTACACTGATTCATTCAGGAACAAAACAAGTGACTGCATTCATGAGTGAGTCATTGCATCATTCACTCAAACTATAGGCTACATTCAAAATACTGATTCATTCAGGAAGAAAACACCCCCACAGCACTGTGTGTTGTTCAGAGATGTGCAGTTCATTCTGCTTCGACATTGTTTGGAATTATTTTCATTACCAGTGCTTTATTGTGAACTATTAATTTATTACTTATTAAAGTATTGTGTAAAAGCCATAATACTGAACATCAGCACTCTTGCTCGTGTGATACTGCTTAAAAATAGAAGCGTAATGAATCTCTGCAGAGATTCTCTTTCATATCTCAACTGCCCAAAACTGTCACTGATGTTATAACAGCCTAATTTGCAAACATATCTGATGAAGTCCGCAACTGTTACATTACAACAGAAAAAGGTTGTCTGAAAACATAACACCACTTTGTTTGTATTTTACCACTGCTCGATTCTGACAACTGTGTAAACTGCCCACACAATTTAATTGCAGAGCAAATGGCAAAAAATGATTTGAATATTCTCAAACCGAACTTTGTTCTCTTTTGGAGCCTGTAGGCAGAATTACAAGGCCATGTTCTTGTGCACCCCCAGCCCTGTGTTGTCAAGCACACTCAATTCCATTTGGCAGTGAGTGATCAATATCTCCCTCTCTCTCTCTCCCCTCCCCCCTCTCTTCTTCCATACTGCACATTTATATCTCCCTCATTGGCATAAAGATATGGACGTTATAGCAACCCACAGCTGGTTAGAAATGGTAGTTATTTTTAGAGCAGCTTAATGGAACAATAGTCATTCCTCTCTCTTTCTCTCTCCCTCACTCTCTCTTTCTCTCTCTCTGCACACATTCTCTCTTTTGGTCACAAAGGTCATGGTGAAATGGATTAGATTTTGTTGTTTGATTTATATCTGTTGTTATTATGTCCCTTTCAGAATCCCATTCCAGTAAAATGCTGATCTGCACCGCATATGAATTTTCTGCTATATGCAGAATATTATGTCCACAAACAGAATATACTAGAGAAACTATATCTGATTTCTTTCTGTAGCCCACTTTCTCATTAGAACACCTTATCATTAAATTATTTTTTCCATAATACTTCTCCATCTGAGTGTCTGTGGAGGTGTAGTAGCCTGGGGCTTTGGGGACCCTTGGGATTTACTACTCCATCCCAGGAATTTCTCTCTCTCTCTCTCTCTCTCTCTCTCTCTCTCTCGCTCTTTTTTTCTTTTTTTTTTGAACTATGGTCCTTTTCTATTCACATGCGAGAGAAAAAAGAAACTAGTGATTTGATATCTGTGCTGAGGGAATGTAAAGGGACCCTCTGTCTCCATCGTGGCATACAGTATATTTTTGTTGCTAAAATGAGTAGCAATGCGGATGGGAAATGCACCAGCTTTACAAGGGCGTTGAGTTGTCCCTCAACCCATGAAGCAACCATCTGTTTGGGCTTTAAGCTCTTTTGTATTAAAGCTGTAATAGCAAAAGGTCATTCTGGGAATGACATCAATAAACTTGTGAATTAATGCAAAACAAAAGGGGGAAGCGATACCTCTGTTACGCGAGGGTATATCTGGGTCCACCTAATCTTCTGCTATGGAAACAAATAAATTAGAGCCACTGCAATTATGTCTGATGTGAACAATGAAGAACTTAATTTTACACAGACATGTTTTAATGAATGAGTGGAACCCGTGTAGAGAATGGAACATCCATGTAGCGTGTTGCACATCTTAGATTAAAAATGTGAAATGCAAGTCTATGAAATTAGTTCTACTCTTTTCCGGTTCAAAATCCGCATGATAAAACTTAATCAACCATGTCTGAAATGCAAGCCCTAGTGCTTTTGGCAAGAAAAACAACAAATAAACTATCCATGTGAATATCGGGAGGAGAATAATAGAAATGTCAAATGGAATAATCCTTTGTCACTGATATTTCCCCCCTGACCGTGAAAGGTCATGGCAGATCACTCAATTAAGATGGCCCATGGCCTGAAACCTTTCTATCCTGTGTTCAAGCAGAAATACTCGCATACTCAGAGCTCCCCCTGCTGTTTCTTTAAAGCAGCTACAAGTGTGCCATCAGCCCCCTGGTGCCAAGAATCCTGTCAAACTAGACCAGAGGGAATAAATCTGTATTTATTTGAGAAAAAAAAAATCCCATTAAGCCAAAGAAATCTGTTATCATTTTGCTTTAAGACTATATGTTCACTGGTACATCACACTATAAATGACCACTTGAATGTTTTTTTTTTTTTGCACCGTTTAAAAAAAAAACATACAGTACAACACAACTTGGAACTTTGTGTTTTTCAGCTAATTTTCATATCCGCTTTGCATTCATGCTCATGAAATTTCTGAATAATTTCATGAATAATTATTCCAGGTTACACACTTCAGTCATTTCTGTTCCCGCATGGAAGCACAATGTTTGATCAAAACAGGTTTGGGCAGATTTGGGACAGTGACATTCAGGGAGAAAGACACTGTCTGATCCCTGCTCATGCATCCTCTCCTGTGTTCACAATCAGTCTGTTTACTTACAGGTGTGTGCCACATAAAATAACTATTCATACACGTGGTAACTCTAGAAAAGCATATTGAGAATGCATATGTTTATTTAAAGAACGTCTTTGTGAAGTGAGTGAAGATTGAATAAGCATAGGGTTGGTCTAAGAGCACAATGAACACCTTTTTAAGAGAAAAAAACTATAGTATCTCAATGATATTAAAATATCCCTGGTATAATATCAGTTATAGGCTGATATTAGAGATATTAGAGAAATGTATTGTTCTATCAGGTGCTTCATATTTGTAACCCCTAAAAGGCTCTATATAGAACCCAAATTACCTTTTTTTTCTCTAAGCGTGTACATGGTAATTGACCATGTTTTTACAGTATATCAGTGTTATATTAATTATTGACTGTTATTAGATATTTTTAAATGTATTGTTTGAGATTAAATATTTAATTTTGCATGCTCACTTTCCCATATTTTTACATTTTAATTACCTTTGTTGTCAGCTCTCATTTTAATTTAACCATTAAAAATACAAATAATTTCATGTTAATTGCTATCTTAAGTAGCCTAAATCTCAAAATAAATATCACAATTTTACTGTACATTTATAATGTTGTGATACCTAAATTAAATTTACAATGATTGATTTTAGTTTTCACAATCAGTCTGTTTACTTACAGGTGTGTGCCACATAAAATAACTATTCATACACGTGGTAACTCTAGAAAAGCATATTGAGAATGCATATGTTTATTTAAAGAACGTCTTTGTGAAGTGAGTGAAGATTGAATAAGCATAGGGTTGGTCTAAGAGCACAATGAACACCTTTTTAAGAGAAAAAAACTATAGTATCTCAATGATATTAAAATATCCCTGGTATAATATCAGTTATAGGCTGATATTAGAGATATTAGAGAAATGTATTGTTCTATCAGGTGCTTCATATCTGTAACCCCTAAAAGGCTCTATATAGAACCCAAATTACCTTTTTTTTCTCTAAGCGTGTACATGGTAATTGACCATGTTTTTACAGTATATCAGTGTTATATTAATTATTGACTGTTATTAGATATTTTTAAATGTATTGTTTGAGATTAAATATTTAATTTTGCATGCTCACTTTCCCATATTTTTACATTTTAATTACCTTTGTTGTCAGCTCTCATTTTAATTTAACCATTAAAAATACAAATAATTTCATGTTAATTGCTATCTTAAGTAGCCTAAATCTCAAAATAAATATCAAAATTTTACTGTACATTTATAATGTTGTGATACCTAAATTAAATTTACAATGATTGATTTTAGTTTTTACTATTTATTTTCTATTTATTTTCTATTTATTTAGACACATAATGGTCGAATATTATTATTATAGGGCCTAATTGTTACTCATCATAACATCAAAATAATAATCTTTAGAATTCTGGTATGCATTTTTAAGGAAAAATATTTAATACTAATATGGTGTATTTGGTAACACTTTATTTTAAGGACCAATTCTCACCATTAACTAGTTGCTTATTAGCATGCCTATTACTAGCATATTAGCTGTTTATTAGTACTTATAAAGCACACATTAATGCCTTATTCTGCATGATCATATTTTAGATCTCTTAATCCAACCCTATACCTAAATTTAACAACTAGCCTAATTGACGAACTATTAATAAGCAGTAAATAAGGAGTTTGTTCAGAGAAAACTCTTAGTTAATAGTGAATATGTGTTCCCCATTCTAAAGTGTTACTGTGTATTTCTAATGCAATAGTGAAAGAAAGAAAGAAAGAAAGAAAGAAAAAGAAAGAAAGAGTTATGTTAGGGTTTGGCTTAGAGGTATGGGGATAGAAAATCATTAGCTCAAGTATAAAAACAATAGCAGTGAATGGACAGTCCTCATCATGATAGAAAAACAAACTGTGTGTGTGTGTGTGTGTGTGTGCGTGCGTG
>NW_015658519.1:2087934-2095322 GCF_001515625.1 Sinocyclocheilus rhinocerous | reverse complement strand
TAATTTTCATATCCGCTTTGCATTCATGCTCATGAAATTTCTGAATAATTTCATGAATAATTATTCCAGGTTACACACTTCAGTCATTTCTGTTCCCGCATGGAAGCACAATGTTTGATCAAAACAGGTTTGGGCAGATTTGGGACAGTGACATTCAGGGAGAAAGACACTGTCTGATCCCTGCTCATGCATCCTCTCCTGTGTTCACAATCAGTCTGTTTACTTACAGGTGTGTGCCACATAAAATAACTATTCATACACGTGGTAACTCTAGAAAAGCATATTGAGAATGCATATGTTTATTTAAAGAACGTCTTTGTGAAGTGAGTGAAGATTGAATAAGCATAGGGTTGGTCTAAGAGCACAATGAACACCTTTTTAAGAGAAAAAAACTATAGTATCTCAATGATATTAAAATATCCCTGGTATAATATCAGTTATAGGCTGATATTAGAGATATTAGAGAAATGTATTGTTCTATCAGGTGCTTCATATTTGTAACCCCTAAAAGGCTCTATATAGAACCCAAATTACCTTTTTTTTCTCTAAGCGTGTACATGGTAATTTACCATGTTTTTACAGTATATCAGTGTTATATTAATTATTGACTGTTATTAGATATTTTTAAATGTATTGTTTGAGATTAAATATTTAATTTTGCATGCTCACTTTCCCATATTTTTACATTTTAATTACCTTTGTTGTCAGCTCTCATTTTAATTTAACCATTAAAAATACAAATAATTTCATGTTAATTGCTATCTTAAGTAGCCTAAATCTCAAAATAAATATCACAATTTTACTGTACATTTATAATGTTGTGATACCTAAATTAAATTTACAATGATTGATTTTAGTTTTTACTATTTATTTTCTATTTATTTTCTATTTATTTAGACACATAATGGTCGAATATTATTATTATAGGGCCTAATTGTTACTCATCATAACATCAAAATAATAATCTTTAGAATTCTGGTATGCATTTTTAAGGAAAAATATTTAATACTAATATGGTGTATTTGGTAACACTTTATTTTAAGGACCAATTCTCACCATTAACTAGTTGCTTATTAGCATGCCTATTACTAGCATATTAGCTGTTTATTAGTACTTATAAAGCACACATTAATGCCTTATTCTGCATGATCATATTTTAGATCTCTTAATCCAACCCTATACCTAAATTTAACAACTAGCCTAATTTACGAACTATTAATAAGCAGTAAATAAGGAGTTTGTTCAGAGAAAACTCTTAGTTAATAGTGAATATGTGTTCCCCATTCTAAAGTGTTACTGTGTATTTCTAATGCAATAGTGAAAGAAAGAAAGAAAGAAAGAAAGAAAAAGAAAGAAAGAGTTATGTTAGGGTTTGGCTTAGAGGTATGGGGATAGAAAATCATTAGCTCAAGTATAAAAACAATAGCAGTGAATGGACAGTCCTCATCATGATAGAAAAACAAACTGTGTGTGTGTGTGTGTGTGTGTGCGTGCGTGCGTGTGTGTGCGCATGAATGCACGCTTGTTGCTCATGTTTGTTGTTCCATTTTAGACTGATAGGGTTTGTGACTGATTGTTATAATCTGCCTGTTTCAGGCCCAAGGGAGAGCTATTAACATATTAACATCTGTATCTTGTTTATTTGTCATGCTATAATTTCCCTCTAATCAAGTCTTAATAACGACAAGAGGATTGAGGAATTAGCTGTCTGATGGGCATTGTGCGAATCTTCTTGCTGATTACTGGAGTGAAACACTTCATTTAGCGTGACACACTAGGTTGACTACCTCAATTAACCATTCACCATGATGTCAGAGCATGACGATTTGCTCGAGTGTGTTTGAAGATGAAAGCTCCTCTCGTGCACTTCACCCACAGTTTTAAATGAGGAGCCAACATAAATGTTCACATCCTCATTAAAGATTTGATGATTCTGCTCTCTGATGTGACACTACTAGCCTATCAGCTTTCCATAAGCGATAGAGCGATTTTAATAAGTCTTTAGAGTGACCCCAGTGCTATCTTTGTGTCGTGAACCTCGCAATGCCTTTAAATTGCGCTCATTTGTGTAATGCATAATTGGTTACTGTCATTTTTTTCCACAGACAGCTGAGGGCGCTGTAGCGCCTTTCAAGCCACACTAAACACAGCCGTCTTCGGTAGCTAGAAGAAGTAATTTGATATCAGCCATCTAAAAGTCATAAAGTGATATGACAACTACGTCTCTTTATATAACCGTTACTATTGACAAAAATACAGCCAATTTGATCCAAAGTCCAATTCTATGTCTTTCTTCTGTGGTACAACACATTTGTGGGCCCACAGCAGCAACACTACATTGTAGCAACATGCAAGATAATAAGAGTACAACTACTTATGTGACCTTAACAAAAATGGTAGTGTTGGTAAAACCATTGTGCTGCATAATGTACCGTGATAGTGAATGTGCCATGGTACTTTGGATCTTACCATGGTATTCTATTCTACTGTTTACTTCACACAATTACATGCCTTTTCAATGCAAACAAACAAGAGTATGACTTTTTAGTCATACACAGGTGTGGATCCTCTGTATTCAGAAGACAAACAACTTGAATGCTTCAATATACTGTTTTAGAAGCTTTGAAGCTGCTGGGTGGAGCTGCAAATGCTAGTTGCTATGGGGAATGTTAATATTTCCTTGCGGACCAGTGGAATAGGTCATGCGATTAAAATAAAATCAGTAAGTTTGCTTCATGTCAATGCCCTAAATGACAGCATGCTAACATCATAAAGTCATCTTTTTGCTGTAGCTTTGTGTATAGAATGAGGTGTGATGTTGTTCAGTTGAAGCAAATATTCAATAAGGTTTCCTTATATGAAACCAAAGTGTCAGAGATTTAAATAGGTCACTTGATGAAACATCAGTAATGTTATTTTTAAAGCCGAAATAAAATAATAACAATAATAGTAATGAACTTATATGAAAATTAGACATTGGCAATTAACTGTAATAAGTTTAGGATAACGTAAAATAAAACTAACTAAAATGTCAAAAAATATTATAAAAAATATTAAAACACACTCAAATTAAATTGAAAACATAATAATATAAAATGCATTAAAATGTAACTTTATTTGAAAGACACAAAAACAAATACTGTATGTCTGGCCTACATAATGACATAAGTACTTCCCCCAAATATCCAGTGAGAATCTCATAGAAATGACACTGTGCTTTCTATTGTAAATGTCAGGTTGTATATGCTTACTCCTTACATGTCAATCGTTATGATGAAAAGGGGTTTTCAAGGTATGCATAAGCAGTTCTTTTCACCTGAACGTGGTTTCCCACGAGAACAGCAGAGTCTGTGGCTGTTCAGGTTTCAGAAATAATATGACATACAGACACATATCTGTCAATGAATCATGTTTCCTTTATTGCGGGACTACAAAGAGATGTACAGCATTGCTAAAAAGTTGTGTAAAGCAAGATAATGAAAGACCAATAGACTAGTTATCTATTAAACTGCTGTATGCAATCCTGCTGAGCCCTGAATCTGCAGATCTAAGCGATACAGCTATCTATCAAAAATAAATTTAAAACAAACATTAAACACAGGATAATACACCTATATGGTCCTTCATATTCTGTTCGTTCATCTGGTAAAGAAAAAGAAAATGCACCCATGAATCCAGTCTTTGGAGCTTGAATCAGTTCATTCAATAGCATTAATTTATTTCAGTGCTAATATTGAAAAGCATTCAATGTACAGACATATATATATACCTTCTGATATGACTAAACTGATTCTGATCATGTCAAATTATGTATCAGAATATCAAAAATAATCAAACAGTGTATGGAACTGGTCTGCCTACATTACATGTCAGTCATGTGTATTATACTGTGTAGTATGATATTCCTATAAAGCCACATTTATAGGACTACACACATGCTACATATTGTTAAACTTCTTAATTGCAGTATTCTAACAATATTCATCAAGCGTTAATATACTCCTTCACTTTTCCATACAAGCTTATAAACCAGGCTTCTCTTCATGCTCACTAGCTTCCACTTGTTTACATGAAATCCAGTATAATTGTGTTTTTAAATGAACAGTAAAAGCAGCTTTTGCACACATCAGGGCCATACCCAGGACGGTTAACTACAAAACGATGCCCAAGCAACTCTACAGGAAGTGATGAACTTTCACTTTAGCCAGGACATTGTAGAGCCTTCATCTCTAGTTCTTCATTATTCTAATCTCTGAAAGAAAAAAAAAAAGTTTAAATCAACATGCATATATACATACACACACACATATATATATATATATAAGGCTATACCGTTACTTTCAGAATGGGACTTTTTTTAAATTCATTCTACAGGACTGTTAAAATCGGAAGAGAATAAGGATCTGTGGACCCCTAATTCTCATGCCAACCACACATTTGTGAGGCAGTCATGTGACCATTAGATATCCATTACACCTGAACAATATCTCACTGTGCATCCATCAGCTTGTCATGCATGTGTTCTCTGTTACTTAGCACAGAGGAAGTAGTGTGTTCATATGTGTGTGTGGGTGGGTGGGTGTGTGTGTGTGTGTAGGAGAGAGGTGGGGGAGAGAATTAAAGACAGAGGTAAGAGCGATGGAAAATGTGTGTACGTGTCATTATATAAATATGTATGTGAGCCCAAAAAAACATGTAGCGGAAGAGAAAACATTAACATTACTAACATTACTAATTTTCCTAGTAGTAGAGGAGAGTCAGAAGATCTTTCAAATGCAATTAGTGAGGAGACATATAATTGCCTAATCTGTTGACATCAGCTTTACTCATTAGTACTGATTCAGCTAAATTACATCCTGACTTTAGTCTCATTTACTGACAGTTCATGACCATGGTTTGATTGCAACATACTTGACCTAGTTGGGTATTTTTTATATAAAATGTAGGAAGTGGGAAATGATGTCTACTCCCTGTTTGAAGGGTTTTTGTTTATTGTGGTATTTACAGCTCATAGCTTGTATGAATCCATTTTATGAAACAAATCTGAGGTGAATAACATTATTTAATCATAATTTCAAACAAACATGAAAACTGCTAATTTGTGCTGAATGTGAGAACAGTGCTGGAGTAGCTCTGCTAAAAAAGATTTTTTTTTTTTATCACTGTAAGTTACATGACAAGCACTTAGTTCACCCCAAAAAAATAAATTGCTGAAAATGTACGCATCCTCGGGCCATTTATATCGGAACAGATTCAAAGAAATTTAACATGACATCATTTGCTCACTAATGGATCCTCTGCAGTGAATGGGTGCCGTCAGAATGAGAGTCCAAACAGCTGATAAAAACAACAAAATAATCCACCTGTGATCCACACCAGTCCAGTCCATCAATCTTGTGAAGCAAAAAGCTGCATGTTTGTAGATGTGAGCAGGGGCCAAAATTAACTATTTCCACAGTGGGCACTGGTGGGCGAATTGACAAAAAACAACTGACAATAAATGTGATCCTGGACCACAAAACCAGTAATAAGTTGCACAGGTATATTTGTAGCAATAGCCAACAATACATTGTATGGGTCAATTATTATTATTTTTCTTTGATGCCAAAAATCATCAGGATATTAAAGGGGTCATATGATGCTTTTTTAAAGATCATTATTTTGTGTATTTGGTGTAACAGAAAATGTTGACATGCTTTAATGTTCAAAAAACAAAACTTAATTTTTGATTAGTAATATGCATTGCTAAGAACTTCATTTGGACAACTTTAAAGGGGATTTTCTCAATATTTTATAAAAATAGTTTCTCACCCTCAGATTCCAGATTTTCAAATAGTTGTATCTCGGCCAAATATTGTCCTATCCTAACATCATCAATGCATACATCAATGGAAAGCTTATTTATTCAGCTTTCAGATGATGTATAAATCTCAATTTCAAAAAATGACCCTTATGACTGGTTTTGTGGTCCAGGGTCACAAATATATTTCATACATGAACCTGTATTTTGCATTATATTTATTAAATATTTTTGTGCATATGACAAATTTAAAATTCAATTACTTTGGAACAAATATAAACAGGCACGTGCACACATAGACATCAAAGGGGGCTTGAGCACCTGCCCTTTTTCTTCCTCGAGAGAAATTGCCCCCTTTTTTTAAATTTTTTTTTAATTTTTTTTTTTTTTTATAAATTAATATTTGTATATATGTGTGTGTGAGTGTGTGTGTTACTGTTTGCGCACAGCTTTCCCTGTCAAACAAATAAAAAATCAAAATATCAGGTTGGGTCAGGAAATGCCTTTCTTCCTCCTCGTTTCCGCAGCACAGCAGTGTAGCATACATTGATCGGCACATAACAGGAAGAGTGCTGCAGAAGTGAAGCCCTCCCTCCCTTTCCAGTTGTGTTTGTCTTGGTGTGGAGGTGAGTGGTGATGAACAAAAGACTAAGCTACCTGTGCCTCGAATTTACAGCTAATCATCCAAAAGACAAATATAGTGAATTTGTCTTGCTAACATCCATGACTCATGAGAGCTACCATGTAACTTAAGTTAGCTAAAGTTTAGCTAAGGCAATAGGAAGTCTAGCAGGTTGGACCAGTGCGCGTTCTTTCACGGCATGATTCTGTTTATTAAAATGCATTTAGAATGATCACAAAATATTGTCTTGGTGTGGAGGTGAGTGGTGATGAACAAAAGACTTAAGCTACCTGTGCCTCGAATTTACAGCTAATCATCCAAAAGACAAATATAGTGAATTTGTCTTGCTAACATCCATGACTCATGAGAGCTACCATGTAACTTAAAGGGGTCATATGATGCAATTTCAATTTTTCCTTTCTCTTTGGAGTGATGTTGATTTTATACAGCAGTTCAATAAACAAGAATTTAATATTAAGACACTTACGTTTTAGACACAATATTGACTGTTTTTGCTCTATTTCGCCAACAGATATAATAACAATTTGCGTCTCCGAGCAACACGATGCTGTTTTGTTCCTGAATGAATCAACTGTTTAAATGATTCGGTTCAGTCGCAATGACTCACTTATTAACAGTTACTTGCTGCCACCTACTGGCAGTTTTAATTTCACATTTAAAGTATCTTTTCATTTTTTCAAAATAATTTAAATTGTTTTATGTTTAAAATATCAAACAGTTTTAATGCATTTGTAACTGCAGGTTAAATACATTCATGTCCTGCATTAAACAGTGTAAATGCATCTAAATGCCACTTCTAATGCAGCTTCTGTGTTTTCTCTGCATTGCAAAGATTAATTTTGCCAATACTGATTTCATTTGCTTGGTAATAGCCCAAATGACTATTATTCTAATTGACTGATTCAATTTAAGAATTTGACTGAAAAGATGATGCACACTTTTAGA
>NW_015658519.1:2075660-2087884 GCF_001515625.1 Sinocyclocheilus rhinocerous | reverse complement strand
AATAATTTTAAATATCAGTATTCAATGTTTTATGTTTAAAATATCAAAACAGTATTAATGCATTTGTAACTGCAGGTTAAATACATTCATGTCCTGCATTAAACAGTGTAAATGCATCTAAATGCCACTTCTAATGCAGCTTCTGTGTTTTCTCTGCATTGCAAAGATTAATTTTGCCAATACTGATTTCATTTGCTTGGTAATAGCCCAAATGACTTATTATTCTAATTGATTGATTAATTTTAAGAATTTGACTGAAAAGATGATTCACACTTTTAGAAAAAAGGGCTTTATAAAGGTAAAAATGCCCATAAAAGGAAAAAAAAAAAAATCAATTTAAACTTATTAGAAAAGATTAATTTCTATCACTGCTGTAAACTGATCACCACACAGAATATGCAGAATATCAAAAACTTTAGGAGTCAGCTGTCCACGGTAGTCCTTAAGATATCAGCACAATCAAAATATAATAAAATTTGCATTCAGCACAAGCAAAATATCGTCTAATTATCATTATCAATAAAATCCCAGAAAATATTGAGATATATTTTTTGTTAATATCGCACACCCCTAATATATTTAACGTTTTGTTTAGAAAAAATTCAAATAGATATGAGAAGTGCCCTTTTTTCCACTTGAGCTCCTGCCCCTCAAAATGTCTGTGCACGTCCCTGAATATAAATATATAAAATCAAATAAATTAACAAATTATTCATTAATAATGATTTATATAACTACTATACCAACATTATCCAGATACAGTACACACACATTAAGCTGTACTGTATAAAATAAAATAAATAAAATGTAAACTATATTATCGACCAGCTCTAATCTGATGAATGCAACTATAAGGCATAAAGTTAAGAAGATATTATAAACATTAACATCTTGATTTTCTGTAAAGCTGCTTTGAAAAAATGTGTGTTGTGACAAGTGCTATGTAAATCAATCTGACTTGACTTCAACAGGGCAGAACACTGGTGAGTAACTCCATTCTTTTACTTTCTTATGTGAGTGTTGAATGTGGACCCTGGGTGTGAGCTTTTTTGGAAACATGATAAAGCGAGAGTATTTTCTTAGCTTTTTGATTTTTTCCTCTTTTTCACTATTATATCTCCATTGTAACTTCTTATTATAATAGTCTGAAGTATTTGTTTGAAGTCATAACATAAGCAGGGTCATATACCCTGTTCAAGTACAAAATGGGGAAAACATATCAGTGTTGCATGTTGACTTAATCCGAAAAGGAAACAATTTATATCAAACATGTTATTAAAGTCATCAAGCACAGGCAAGACCCTGACCTGCTTTCATGTTTAACCTCATAATCAATATACTGTATGACTGGCCTTTACTTGAAAGTACCCCTGCTCTGCCAGTCATTGAGATCAAAGATAATGCAGTTGCAGACAAACAGCATACATTGTTCTTCAACTTATGATGTATATCACTGTGGTAAACCCCACTCTGTTCAAGTCACGTCAAGACGGTTTTTGATTTCCCCTTTTATGGGTTTATATAAATTATGTTCTAAGAGATGATGAGGCATTATGCACTAGTTTAAGTCTGGGGTCAGCAAGATTTTGATATTTGAAAGATATATTTTTACTCAGCAAGGATACATTGAATTGAATTGATGAAGTAAAAAGTGTCAGTAAAGACATTTATAATGTTACAAAAGATTTTGTTTTTAAATAAATGCTGTTCTATTCTAACTAAATAGCGGTATTCTTTGTATCATGGTTTCCCCACAAATGTTAAGCAGCAGAACTGTTTTCAACACTGATAATAATAAGAAATGTTTTTTTAAGCACAAAATCAGCATATTAGAAACATTTCTAAAGGAACACTGTGACTCTGAAAACTGGAATAAATTCAGCTTTGCCATCACAGGAATAAATTACATTTTATAATACATTAAAATAAAAAAGAGTTATTTATTTTAAGGTCCAATTCTTGCTATTAACAAACCATTAACTACAACTTAGGCCTCAATAAACTACTAAGTTGCTGCTTATTAATAGTTAGTAAGGTAGGTGTTAAGTTTAGGTATTGGGTAGGATTATAGGGATGTAGAATATGGTCAATAAACAGCCAATATGTTAATAATAGGCATGCTAATAAGCAACTAGTTAATAGTGAGAATTGGTAAAGTGTTACCAGTTATTTTAAATTGTTATAATTTCACAATATTACTGTTTTACTGTATTTTTTTTATTTTTATCAAATGTGGTCTCAAGAGACTCATTTTAAAAAATCTACACACTGTAGTGAAATATATACTCAGCAGTGGCCAAAAGGCCAAAAGATGTCTGGTAGGGACATTTGCACAATATTTGCTTTTAATAAACCTACAAGTTTATATTGGTAAGAGAAAAACACTAAACTTGGTTATGGTATTGCTAAAAATTATTTGTTGAAAAGGCAAACTACAGCTCACAAAATGCATATTAAAAAACAAGGAGCTCAGAGTAAATAAAGTATACATAGACTACAATATAATCAATTATTAATATTTTATTGGTTCTCCCTTGTTTTTGATTAGCAGCCATTCTCGTGCGCATGCCTCAATAAGCATGTTTCCTTGCATTATCACAAATGACAGAACTGAAACACGGAGCACATAAACATTCTCCAAGCACAGCTACGCAATATGCTTAGAAAATCTACATAAACTTATCATTATGTTTGAATAGAGCAAAGATATCAATTTTCCAAGGCCAGACACTTGGCCACTACTATAGTATATATGCTATATTACATACATATTTGAGTAATAGTATTATTTAATAATAGCTGTGGAGGTGTTACCTGCATCTGAGAGATGGTAAGGGGGTAACGGTAAAGAATCCAGGTGACGTTCTCACTACAGGGTGGTGTGGTTAAAGAGCCCTCATACACCCAGTAATCTCTTAAGAGAGGATCTGAGGAGGCAGATGAAATGGAGACAGTCAGATACACACTGGTAACACTTAACTAATGGATATATCAAGATGCTGTCAGCAAAGATTAAATATCAAAACATGCAAATAAACCGCAAATATCAGTATAACAGATTATGAATTTACCAGGCAGTAATGTGTTGGGGTTAAAACATGGAATTATTTTTGTCTTTCCCTGTACACACAAAAAAAGACATTTTAGGTCACAAGCATATGAGTCATATTTTTAGCTATAGTCTCTAGTGAGCCAGCTCTTCTGCTCACCTTATACTGCAGGTCCTGCAGGACGTCTGTGATGGCCTTCAGCCCAAGATGTTCCTTCCCAATCTGCATAGAACAAATTAGAGCACTATGTCAGCCGACTGCAAGAAGACCAGAGACACAAAAAACAGCCTTTCTCTTGAAAGGTTTTCTATATTTACACCACTAATACCATGTTTATTTACACAACACTATTGGGTAGTTTTGTATCTGTTATGATGACCTCCATGTGTTGAAGTGTGATACCTGCACAAACAGGGCGATGATAAGAATGCCTTTTTTCTTGCCCATGGCCTCCTCCACGCCGTTGAATAATGTAGAGTTCCAGTGGATTAGATGAAGCTGTGAGAGATATTTATTACTAATTAAGTGATCTGCAATAAGCTGAACTCTGAAATTAACATATACAAAGTATGCCAAATTATGAAGGTGATGATGCCAATTCTGTGTTGTGTTAAAAGACTGGTTTGACTCGCAGTTGTGCTAACAACTTGAGAAAACGTGATGTGGTAACAGGTTGACAAACATGGTAACACATTAAGAGCGGGTCCTTATCTTTCTCATTGTGTACAGAAGACCAGGAGTAGGAGAGCAGGTGTCAGGAACAGGTGATTTGAATAGATCACTTGATGATAAATCCCTCTTTGGAGCATGTGGTATTGTTGTTTTTGACATGGATTGAGCTCCCAGTTTATGGTTTTGTAGCTAAAAAGGCTTCCTTCCTTATAAGTCAAATGGATACAGCAGCTGACGTGCTGGCGTTACTTGCATTGCTTATGCAGAGTGAATACTGTGACCTGTTAATGTAGGCCCCAAAATAAAAATGTGTTGTTTATGTGTGTGGTGTGAAGCAGGCTTGTTTTAGTCTGTCCCTCAAACATCAGAAAGGGTGAGTAAGTGAGAGAACCAAAAGAGGAAATGATGATATGGCCAGAACTGGCGGAGTGACACTGACCTCCATAGGAAAAGCCTTGAAGTTGACAGTGTGTTCAGATCCCCTCTGGTTCTCTTTCCCCCAGTGGAAGCGCACCTCGCTCAGTTCATACTCATGGTCACTAGGGAGCGGACCTCCAGTCACAACTGAGACACAGGAAAGACAACAGGATGAAATGACATAAAACAAGCTCACTGTGTACATATAGGTTTCTCACAGACAGCAGATTTATTTCATTTAACCACTCCGTGACCTAGATCTTGTGATGCCACTAATGAGATCTTGGTTAAAGAGATAGCTCAGCCCAAAATAAAAATTCTGTCATTATTTAATCGCCCTCATGTTCCAAATAATGGGCAACCATTAAATGGATAAATCCAAGGCAGTTATAATGCCTGATATTTGCCATTTTTTAGTTATAAGAACGTCCGTATTTTTGAAAACTAGTATAATAAGATTACAGTATAGAAGTTGTTAACATATAAATCTGATATTTTAAATGACTCATTACCTGTCAAACTTTAAAAAAAAACAATAGTTTTTGTTAATATTTTGAATTAGATCTAATTCAAAATTAATTTATTTTGACGTTTTGTCATTTTTATCAGTTTTTGTTGCTTTTAAATCTCTATACAGTTTTTTATAAATTTTTATTTCAGTTTGTAATTTTAGTACATCAAGTTTAACTAAATGAAAATGAGAAATTCAGCCTTTTAAACTAGCTGAAATAAAATAAGTTTAAGTTTTTTGTATTTTATTTTATTTTACATCAGTTAACACATTTTTTTTTCAAGTAACAATTTTTGGTCACACTTTATTTTGAGTTCCAATTTTTGCTATTAACAAACCATTAACTACGACTTTTGCCTCAACTAAACTAATTTGCTGCTTATTAATAGTTAGTAAGGTAATTGTTAAGTTTAGGTATTGGGTAGGATAAGGGATGTAGAATATGCTCATGCAGAATATGTGCTTAATAAGTACTAATAAACAACCAATATGTTATTAATAGGCATATTGATAAGCAACTAGTTAATAGTGAGAATTGGTCTAAAGTGTTAAACAATTTTTTTAGTTTTACTTAAGTATAATAACCCTGCACCTGACTTGTGCACTATTATTATCTTTTGTAATCAAACGAAATTGTGCGAACAAAGTATCATTTAAGATGTTTTACACTCTAAAAAATGCTGAGAACTGCTCTCTCCTGGAGAGGATGCAAAATGCCCGCGCTCTGACTAACTCAGTGGCTGGGTTGAAGTAGCCCCACATAGGGTTGTTTCGTCGGAGGGAGGGGGAGGGGTGTGTAGTTTCAGCTGCCAATGAGATTGACCCAGCCACTAACCAAATGCCTGTGTAACACAAAAACTACCCAACACTGGAAAAAAAATCAACCCAAAATATGACCAAACATGCTCAACCCAGCCTTTGGGTAGAAAAAATAACCCAGCAATTTTTAGAGTGTAGCAATCATCCACTGATAACATTTACCCTCTTTCTAATGCTAGAATGCAATTTTTGAATCTACACTAGATACACTGAGTTACATGGAGTTCTTTTTTGGTGCTTTTATGGTACTTTTTGCTGTTTTCTGTCCTTTTTGGAACTTTAGTCAACTGTAGTTAAAAAAACTATTTTGGTATTCAAATGAAAAAATTATTTTTTCATTCAAAGAATTTTGAATGACATGTTGGTAAACAAGGCAGAAAGATAAGAAAATAATGGCAGAATTATCATTTTTAGTGAACGTTCAGCATGTTATACCTGATTTGGACTTGAGCATGATCCTCACAGTATGACCGTCGTTAATGACTTCACAGTCCCTGCAAACGACATAGTTGGGGTTAAGCCCCACCTCCAGGAGCCGCGGGTCATAGCGGGCCTCCCTAGAGTTAAGGTTTATGGGGGATTGGTACTCTCCATTTGCCTCAGGAAACAGAAGACCCCATTCAACACCTGGATTCATGCACAAAAGACAAAAACGTTGATTCAATCTTCTAACTTTTTATTCTAATGCAGTTTTCAACACATACTTATCTTGCGGATAGCACTGTCCTTATTCATGACCCACTAGCCTGCTGCTCAACCTTGAAACTTTTGCACCAATCAAACTTTTGCACCATGATACTTTGTGTCAGTTCACACATAAAATATTAGATAATAAATAGTGGTCCATTTTTTTGTCCCAATGTTGAAACTAAATAAAGGCTGCCAGAGCTCCAGTGCCTCAAAGTCATTACTGAGGGGTCCAACAGGAATAGCAGACACAGGGGGATACAGGATGTGCTCATTTTTACCCTCTGCTGCTTTTCATCTCACCCTGTCTATATGTATTACTCACTCATCTTTTCCTTGACTATTCACTATGCATTTGTTTGATCTATAATCTCACTAGTAAAGAATACATATTATATATAATAGATGAACACTGTTAGAAATAATAGTAATAAAGCTAGGAAAACAGACTCTCTTCACAAAAAGAAAAATCTTGGTCTAAATAAAATTTTTAACATAATAAACATGCATTATGCAATTATATTTTATTTTTTATTTATGCACTTTACAAGTTAAAAATATAGAGTACTGATTAAAAAAAAAAAGTTCTGAAGTGGTTATAAAGTGACAGCATTGTGTGTGGTCACAGATCACAGTTGTCTAATTTTGTCTGTGTATTTAAAGAATCGGTAGTATATATAAATATATATATGGTCCCACTTTATATTAAGTGGCCTTAACTACTATGTACTTTTATACGACTGATAGACTGCAACGGCTGGAGTTAAAAATCTCCGTTTGTGTTCTACTGAAGAAACAAAGTCACCTACATCTTGGATGCCCTGGGGGTAAGCAGATAAACATCAAATTTTCATTTTTGGGTGAACTATCCCTTTAAATTAATAATTTGGTACAATACACGTATTGTGTACATACAAGTTTTTACATTGTACTTATATTTTGAAAAATACCTGCATGTAATTACATCTGTAATTAATTTATGTAATTACATTTATAATTACACTGTTGACCCATCCCTTACACCTTAACCCACCCTTAAACCTACCCATACCACCAAACCTGTCCCTAACCTTACCCGTATCCCACCTCAATAGCAGCAAAAGTGTTTTGCAATACAATATGAACACAATAAGTACATTGTACTTATTTTTTTAATGTAAGTACAGAGTAGTTAAGACCACTTAATATAAAGTGGGACCCAATAAAGTTTCATGTTTCACAAAGAGGAGAATTAGCCAGTGATTCTCTCATTGAATCCTTACCTTCTTCATAGCCCCAGTCCAGCTCATCTTTGCCAGGGTAGTTATCGGTCTCCTCAATAACATTATCTGCCATGGCAACTGAATTTTCTTTCTACAGCTTTCAGAACAACTTTCGTTCTGTCCTGAGCAGATGCCAAAAACTACTTCTTTCTGACCCTGTTTTCAGGGTGAAGTCTTCCTCGTCGTTTGCTCACTTCCCACCCATAAAACATGAAGAAAGTGCTCTATAACAATACAAGTGGAAGTGACTGAACTCAATAGCTTCAGAGACTCAATGTCCACGCTGAGACTGCAGCCAACAGAAACCAGTTGTCATTCCATTGAAAATGATGAGTTTTCTTCTCCTGTGCTCTTCTAGGAAAGTTGCCCTCTCTGTACCAAACAAAAATAAGTTCACAAACTCACTCTCTTAGCTACTACAGCCCACACGGTTCCCCCACAAGCCATCTGATTGGCTGCGTGCAGTGACTCTTAAGCCTCTGATGTAGCACCATAGAAACAGCTCAGCAGTCTGGCCTGGTTTACAGTCAGGCCACGGAAAGCACAGTGCACACTGGCAGGAATGCAGGAGTGATGTTGCTCTTGGAGAGTTCCTCCCACAATGGAGGAAATAGGTGTGGTTAAAAAAAAACACCCACCAGGGGGAGGGTGAAGAAGGAGAGACTGAAGAGAGGGAAGGTCTGTTATTGTTTGCTTTGCACATTACTGATGGTGTTTTCAAGGTAAGGATGAGAGGGGCCCATACGGTGCTTTCCCCTGGCTGATGGTTATTATTCTAGCTTGTTCTTTCCTGTCCACCGGTGAAACAACTGTCCAGAGACAGCTCTACCAACTTTAATCAGAAGTTTGCAGGAGACCTTGTTGTTTGTCAGCACCGTCAAATCTTATCTTGGTTCTACAATGCTAAATGTTATTTTATCAGCTGGACAACAGTAGCTTATGCTATCAAGAACTGTTTGAACTTCCACTAAATGGATTTATGAAAGTCTCCTGAATGCACTGATTGACCCAGATAAAAATTGTAACAACTGGAGGAGGTGAACACTATGGCGCATTGCCTTGAATTCTATACTAAGTAACTACTTTGACCCTAATTTTCTAAAATTAAAGGCAGCACATTACACAAAAGTGCAATCATTACCTAATTAATTATAAGTAGGTCGTTTTACTCCCCAAAGCTCAGGGACTAGAACAGGGTTGTCATGTGACCTCAGCATCCTCTATATTAAATTTACGTTTTTGATGTGAGATATATTTTGGGAAATCTGCATTAGCAGGCATCAAAACGCATTTTATCAGGAAGGTGAGTCTGGTATAGTGTTCAGCAGGATTGCTGAATTTGAATTCAGTTGAATAGTTTGAATAATTATTTCACTGAACAATTCATCAGATTACAGGACTGTCCTCTAGTGGACATTATACGACGTGACAGTCTGCTCAGAGTCTAGGAATACAAGTGGTTTGGTACAGAACTATGATTAACCGAATAATGTGTTAATTTCTGACTCACGTTTGACCTTGCTTATGAAACGAGTGGTGCAAAAAAATCTACCCCAAAAAAAAAAAAAAAAAAACCTTGTCGTTATCATTGCTTCCAGCTAAAATATGAGTCCTTTATCCACAATATTGCTTTAAAAAGTCATCTTGTCTGACTCAGGAGAATAATATGCAGAGATTAAGCCCTGTTTACAAGCAGAAACAGTATAAAACAGTTCTAAACAAATATGTCAGTGGATTTTGATATGAGAGGGCAACATAGGATGGACTTCTGGAGGAAGAATTTTGGCTCATATTTTGGCCAGAAGTGATAGTTTAAAGTTAAAACTCCTTAATGATGGATTTTCTCCTTATAAACACAGTGCTTTTCACTTCACAAGATGTTAATTGATGGACTGTAGTTGTGTGGATTACTTGTGAAATATTGTGATGTTTTTATCAGCTGTTTGGACTCTCATTCTGACGGCACCCATTCACTACAGAGGATTCAGTGGTGAACAAGTGATGTAATTCAAAATTTCTCCAAATCTTTTCAGATAAAGAAAACTCATCTATATCTAAGATGGCCTGGGGTGATTAAAATGTAAACAAATATTACATTTTTGGGTGAACTATACCTTTTCCTCCAAATATTCTTCCAAGACTAAATGTGAAGACATGGTACGTAAGTCTATTCAAAAATTTCCAGGGGAAGTCCATTAAAGGTCATGTATCTTAATAGCTCATCAATATCTAAGGTCAAGGTATTTCTCTCATCTCTGATACCTTAACCATCATTAGGGTGAAGCTCACAACATGGTGTATTACAGTGCATAACAAATCTTGCATTGTCCTAATAAGTTCATTTAAATTGAGATTGGTCAGTAGGTTTGTAGACATTGCCTGCCCCTTCACGCGTGAAATGGTTTTGAGTCCAGAACCATCCAGCTCTACACCATCAATGTGGCCAGAGCAAACCACTTAACCCCAAATAGCACCATTGGCACTGGAGTACGGTTAACCATGCACTTTGACTCCTGTGTCAGTCTGAACAAGAACAACCATGCTTTTCAGTTTGATGGATGGCCCATAGGAAAAAAGGATTGCTCAGTGATTGCTTTTCCTTAGCTCCGGAGATTTAGATGAGATTCTCATATATCTCTCATTTTAGTATCAACAGCATTTCAGATGTTTCTCCTAAAATTCCTTAGGAGAATGGAAGTAGACACAAATGAGACATGATAAATATTTGAGAAAAAAGAGTCAAAACAGAGAATGTGGTGGAAGAAACATAGAATATCTCTTTATTGTCTTGCTGCAATCTCTATCAAGACTCCATTATAGGAATATTTTATTGCTCAGTGGTTGCTCTTTCTAACCTCAGGAGACTTGATGTATTCTCATGTATTTCTCATTTTAGTCTCAACAGTGTCTCAGATTTCTCCTAAATATCTCCTAAATAATCCTTAGGAGAAATAAAGGTAGACACAACTGAGACATGAGAAAGTTTTGAAAGAAAGGAAACCAAAATGACAATGGGAGATCTCTTTATTGTCTTGCAAGTCTCCATTATAATATGTTTCACAGCTCAGAGGTTTTTATTGCAATGGGGTTTTTCACCTTTAATGGTCAGGACAGTAGGAGTAGAGACAGGAAACGATTGGACAGGTGAGAATCGAACAGGAGCAGAAAAGCACCTTTAGCTGGGATTCGAACCCATGTTGTCTGAGGGACAGTTGTGCCTTCACGTCGATGTGCTGTCCACAAGTCTATGGCTCTGACAGAGGTTACTCTACGCTCAGGATACTAAGGGCTGATTCTCTTATATGTCTCATTGAGATATCAGCTTTGTCTTAAGATGTCTTCAGTTTTATTTTAAGAGAAACTTTAAACTTTTACTAATATTGTAAATACTAAAACTATCATTTAAATAGCATTGAACATTTCAAAATATCAAGGGTTACTGGTTTAAATGTTTAAATGTTGGAATTATAAGGTTCTATTTGACATTTTTGTCAAAATTGAGTTATTCACATATTCTTATTCTGCGACAACTTATTTACATTATGTGATCGATTTTTTTTTATGTTGTGTACATTTGTGTACAGTTTCTATCTACACAGTCGACTGGAATGCAAATACTTTGAAGCTCAATATCTCACAACTACTCGGAATGCAGATAGAACGTTGTAATTCCAAGGGGATGAAATGACATTGAAGCTAACCAGAGGGAAGAAAAATTAAATAAAAAAGAGATCTCTTTAACATTTCAAATATTTCTCCTAGACAGAAATGAGGTTACCTTAAGATTGAATGGAAACTTTTGCTTGAGTCTCCTGCTTCTCAAACCTGCCTCCTGAGACAAAAACACTAACACTCTCACAATGGTCTCCTTTAAAGTTTTAGAAGAGATCTCAACAACTTTACACACTGTGCTCAGATATTTCTCCTACAGTTAAGATTTGAGAGCTCTCACATTGTCTCCTCTAAATTTCAGAAGTGATCTCAATAACTTACAAAGTGTGCACCAAGTCAAATGCCTCAATATGAGCTCAAACATTTCTACACTTCAAACATTTCATAAATATGTATTAATAATCAAAATATCCAATTAATAATCAAGACATTTATGTGCCTTTCAGCAAAGAAAGCTCCAGGGTTTCATTTCCTGTAAATCAGTTTTGATTAAAGCATCCGATACATTACTATTTCCAACAACAAATTATGTGCCTAAGTACATAAACATTGTACTATAAAAAGTAACATTATACTTATTTCTGAATATTTTTTTCTCTCAATATAGCCTTTAACTCTAAACTCGGCTCACTCGGCTGTGTTCTGGCAGCGGCTCACTGAAAGTGAGCCAGCTCTGGCCCAGTAATGGTTGCCAGATTTGGCTAGGCTTTGGATGTGCGGATCTGGCCCGATTTGCACTGAGACACGGCACATTTAGCCACATTCGGCCCGATTACGGACCATAAGTGCTGGTCTGATTTTGGCTGAGATATGGGCATGCATACCCGGACCAGGTGGGGATGCCACGACAAGAAATGGTATAAGGGCCAAACCCTTAATCTTTGTAAAGGTGACATATTTAGTTGACCTGCATAAGTACATGTAGACTTAACAAGGACACTGTAAAATATGAATTTTATTTTAGTTGGAAGTAGATGCCATCTTAAGAATTTTAAGGTAACAATGTCATTTTATGGAAAAACAAATTATTCAAAGCTTTTGAATAATTCAAACTCAAAGTTTTTATATCAAAACTGGAAGGAGTCTTTAATACACATATTTTAGAAGTTGTAATTCTGTATGAGTAAGTGTAAG
>NW_015658519.1:2073844-2075650 GCF_001515625.1 Sinocyclocheilus rhinocerous | reverse complement strand
GACAACCACCTAGCAGTGCATTACAATAGTCCAGTCTAGAGGTCATGAATGCATGAACTAGCTTTTCTGCATCAGAAAAGTTGTGTGGTGTGATTGTGGCCCAATGCCGGTGATGTCGGTTCAGTTTCAGTACCCAGACTCGGGCCAGTACCGGCTAAGTGTTTCATTTCTCGTTGGTGTGATTGTGGCCCAATGCCGGTGGTGTTGGCCCAGTTTCAGTACCCAGACTCGGGCCAGTACCGGCTAAGTGTTTCATTTCTCGTTGGTGTGATTGTGGCCCAATGCCGGTGGTGTTGGCCCAGTTTCAGTACCCAGACTCGGGCCAGTACCGGCTAAGTGTTTCATTTCTCGTTGGTGTGATTGTGGCCCAATGCCGGTGGTGTTGGCCCAGTTTCAGTACCCAGACTCGGGCCAGTACCGGCTAAGTGTTTCATTTCTCGTTGGTGTGATTGTGGCCCAATGCCGGTGGTGTTGGCCCAGTTTCAGTACCCAGACTCGGGCCAGTACCGGCTAAGTGTTTCATTTCTCGTTGGTGTGATTGTGGCCCAATGCCGGTGGTGTTGGCCCAGTTTCAGTACCCAGACTCGGGCCAGTACCGGCTAAGTGTTTCATTTCTCGTTGGTGTGATTGTGGCCCAATGCCGGTGGTGTTGGCCCAGTTTCAGTACCCAGACTCGGGCCAGTACCGGCTAAGTGTTTCATTTCTCGTTGGTGTGATTGTGGCCCAATGCCGGTGGTGTTGGCCCAGTTTCAGTACCCAGACTCGGGCCAGTACCGGCTAAGTGTTTCATTTCTCGTTGGTGTGATTGTGGCCCAATGCCGGTGGTGTTGGCCCAGTTTCAGTACCCAGACTCGGGCCAGTACCGGCTAAGTGTTTCATTTCTCGTTGGTGTGATTGTGGCCCAATGCCGGTGGTGTTGGCCCAGTTTCAGTACCCAGACTCGGGCCAGTACCGGCTAAGTGTTTCATTTCTCGTTGGTGTGATTGTGGCCCAATGCCGGTGGTGTTGGCCCAGTTTCAGTACCCAGACTCGGGCCAGTACCGGCTAAGTGTTTCATTTCTCGTTGGTGTGATTGTGGCCCAATGCCGGTGGTGTTGGCCCAGTTTCAGTACCCAGACTCGGGCCAGTACCGGCTAAGTGTTTCATTTCTCGTTGGTGTGATTGTGGCCCAATGCCGGTGGTGTTGGCCCAGTTTCAGTACCCAGACTCGGGCCAGTACTGGCTAAGTGTTTAATTTCTCGTCGATTGTGGCCCAGTGCCGGTGGTGTTGGCCCAGTTTCAGTACCCAGACTCGGGCTAGTACCGGATAAGTGTTTCAATTCTTGTCGGCGTGATTGTGGCCCAATGCCGGTGATGTCAGTTCAGTTTCAGTACCCAGACTCGGGCCAGTACCGGCTAAGTGTTTCAATTCTTGTCGGCGTGATTGTGGCCCAATGCCGGTGATGTCGGTTCAGTTTCAGAACCCAGACTCGGGCCAGTACCGGCTAAGTGTTTCAATTCTTGTCGGCGTGATTGTGGCCCAATGCCGGTGATGTCGGTTCAGTTTCAGAACCCAGACTCGGGCCAGTACCGGCTAAGTGTTTTATTTCTTGTCGGTGTGATTGTGGCCCAATGCCGGTGGTGTTGGCCCAGATTCAGTACCCAGACTCGGGCCAGTACCGGCTAAGTGTTTCAATTCTTGTCGGCTTGATTGTGGCCCAATGCCGGTGATGTCGGTTCAGTTTCAGAACCCAGACTCGGGCCAGTACCGGCTAAGTGTTTTATTTCTTGTCGGTGTGATTGTGGCCCAATGCCGGTGGTGTTGGC
>NW_015658519.1:2053024-2068330 GCF_001515625.1 Sinocyclocheilus rhinocerous | reverse complement strand
TGAGAGATCCAGAGTCTTTAGCTAAGGAGAAATATCTGAGCACAGTGTGTGATGCGTTTTGGCTACCTGGGAAAGCTTTAAAGGAGACAAATGTGAGAGATCCAGAGTCTCTAGCTAAGTCTTTAGACTAGGAGAAATATCTGAGCACAGTGTGTGATGTTGTTGAGATCTCTTTTAAAGCTTTTAAAGAGACCATTGTGAGAGTGTTAAGAGTTTTTGTCTCAGGAGACAAGTTTGAGAAGCAGGAGACTCAAGCAAAAATCTCCATTCGATCTTAAAGTAACCTCATTTCTGTCTAGAAGAAACATTTGAGATGTTAAAGATATTTCATTTTTGTTTTCTCTTTCCTATGGGAGGCTTTGCTGACATAAAAATGTATTCCTGCAACTGTGTGTACAATCAAGAAAATAAATATTATTTCTTCATCGCTGGAATATGAGGATTGCTAAAATAATTCACATTTATCTAAACAAAAATTACAATTTAATTATTTACATCTGTATACTGAAAGCATTTAAATAGAAATGTGGATAAAAATATGACAATGAAACTCAGAATCATGGTGAATGTGAAATATTAAGAAATATTGTGATAGCGACTTAACTATTTTATTGTAAGAACAAATGCAAATGATGTAAGCTACAACATGACAATATTATACAGTAATCATGCTGGTATTCATTGGTTCATTAAACTGTCATGGGATGATATCATGCGTATAAATTTTACACTTTCTCTTGATATGTATTATTATTCAATTGAACTGTATTTTATTAAACTCTAAAAAATGCTGGGTTAAATACAACCCAGTGCTGGGTAAAATAGGGACAAACACAGCAATTGGGCTGTTTTGACCCAGCGGTTGGGTTAAATGTTTAACCCAACCTTCTGGGTAAGTAACCCAACCACTGGGTCAAAACAACCCAATTGCTGGGTTTGTCCCTATTTGACCCAGCACTGGGCTGTATTTAACCCAGCATTTTTTAGAGTGTACAAGTCCAAATAGTATAGCATCTTCTCATTTTCTGTTTATTCTGCATCATACCATATTTATATTTTATATGTATTTTTTACAATTTACACATGTTTTCATGGGTGGTACAATACCCCTCTCCACCAGGCTCAAAGAGTAGGCTAAACCATAAAGGACCTACACTCTAAAAAATGCTGGGTTAAATACAACGTTTCAATTCTTGTCGGTGTGATTGTGGCCCAATGCCGGCAGTTTTGGCAGCCGGACTCGGGCCAGTGTATTTGGGCCGATTCTGGGGCGTCATTCATCCCATGTCCATGCCGACTCTGGCAACCGCAACCGCAGCCGGGCCGAGTTATTTCATCCGGCCTGCCGGATCTGGGCCATTATCGGGCCAAACCGTTTTGGCTACCTGGGAAAGCTTTAAAGGAGACAAATGTGAGAGATCCAGAGTCTCTAGCTAAGTCTTTAGACTAGGAGAAATATCTGAGCACAGTGTGTGATGTTGTTGAGATCTCTTTTAAAGCTTTTAAAGAGACCATTGTGAGAGTGTTAAGAGTTTTTGTCTCAGGAGACAAGTTTGAGAAGCAGGAGACTCAAGCAAAAATCTCCATTCGATCTTAAAGTAACCTCATTTCTGTCTAGAAGAAACATTTGAGATGTTAAAGATATTTCATTTTTGTTTTCTCTTTCCTATGGGAGGCTTTGCTGACATAAAAATGTATTCCTGCAACTGTGTGTACAATCAAGAAAATAAATATTATTTCTTCATCGCTGGAATATGAGGATTGCTAAAATAATTCACATTTATCTAAACAAAAATTACAATTTAATTATTTACATCTGTATACTGAAAGCATTTAAATAGAAATGTGGATAAAAATATGACAATGAAACTCAGAATCATGGTGAATGTGAAATATTAAGAAATATTGTGATAGCGACTTAACTATTTTATTGTAAGAACAAATGCAAATGATGTAAGCTACAACATGACAATATTATACAGTAATCATGCTGGTATTCATTGGTTCATTAAACTGTCATGGGATGATATCATGCGTATAAATTTTACACTTTCTCTTGATATGTATTATTATTCAATTGAACTGTATTTTATTAAACTCTAAAAAATGCTGGGTTAAATACAACCCAGTGCTGGGTAAAATAGGGACAAACACAGCAATTGGGCTGTTTTGACCCAGCGGTTGGGTTAAATGTTTAACCCAACCTTCTGGGTAAGTAACCCAACCACTGGGTCAAAACAACCCAATTGCTGGGTTTGTCCCTATTTGACCCAGCACTGGGCTGTATTTAACCCAGCATTTTTTAGAGTGTACAAGTCCAAATAGTATAGCATCTTCTCATTTTCTGTTTATTCTGCATCATACCATATTTATATTTTATATGTATTTTTTACAATTTACACATGTTTTCATGGGTGGTACAATACCCCTCTCCACCAGGCTCAAAGAGTAGGCTAAACCATAAAGGACCTACACTCTAAAAAATGCTGGGTTAAATACAACCCAGTGCTGGGTAAAATATGGACAAACCCAGCGGTTGGGTTACTGGCCAGAAGGTTGGGTTAAACATTTAACCCAACTTGGTTGAAAACAACCCAATCGCTGCATTTGTCCATATTAAACCCAGCATTTTTTAGAGTGTACCTTTAGGGATTCAACAGCTTGTCACAGTGGCAGTACCCTTGAAGAGACAACTTTGTACCTTATCTACCCCTAAAAGGTGCATATTAGTAGAGTAGGGATATGTAACCTTCATCCTACATAGCTCACAGCTCATCCAAAAATTCTGTCATCATTTACTCACCCTGAAACAGTTAATAGCCATTGACTTGTAGCCATTGACTTGTAATGGTAGCCATAGTACAAACCCAATTCTAAAACGTTGGCACATTTTATAAATTGCATTGAAATCAAGAATCTGATTTGTTAATTCCCTTTAACTTTTATTTAAATAAACAAAAAAAAAAAGAAAATACTTCCAGTCAATTACCAATTACCTTACTCTGTGAACCTAACCCGGTCAGGAGCAGGTTTTTTAAGTAAAGAGTTTCTTTTAGTGTGCTCCCCGTTTTTAAAGAGTAAGCGATGTTTAAATACCTCATTCATTATTCATGCTGCAAAAAAAAAAATGCTTTTCTTAGTGAGTATTTTTGTCTTATTTGAAGTACAAATATCTAAAATTCTTAAGTCAAGATGCATTTGAGGGTGTGAAATTTTTCATATGTCCTTTTGTTTTCTTGATTATGTTCTTAAGTTTGTTTAATATTTGTTGTTCAGCACTTTGCCTTCAACACCTGTTGTTTTTAAATGTGCTTTATAAATAAACTAAACTAAAGTAAACTTTCTACATATATATATAAAAAATACCGTAAGGTATTTAGTCTTGTTTCCTGGGGGAAACAAGTGGATTTAATCGCATTTTAAGTGCATTTTACATAAAACATGTACAATTGTCTGCCATAGGTAAGAGAAAAAATCTTAATGCAAACGGAAACAAGATTATTTGTCATTTCTTACCCCATTGGCAGATAATTTGCAAAATAAGAAAAATGCACTTAAATTATTATTTTTTCTTTCTTTCCCATGGTTGGATGCATTGATGACACACATATTCTCACCATCTCATCTTCTGAAAATGAAACGGATTACTTGATTGGATGGAAGGATGCCATGGAAGGGTAGTACGAGATATATCCCGTAAACACCACCACAGCTGTTAAATAAACACAAATTATTCACTATTTATTTGGTCATCTTTATTTCCTACAAATACAAAAGTAACAGTTATTCTTTTTCCTTTTGGATTTAAAAATTCTTCCAATACTTGACTATCTCCTCTTCATCTGTCAGTGGTGCTGGTGCAGGTTCTCCCCCCATTTTGCGAGCCTCTGCCTTCTTGCTGTTGAAGTCAGGTGTTAATTTCGTTACTCTAATTAAGAAATGTGACAGGTTGACAGAGAATTTTTAATTATGTGAAAAGAGTGTTAGACTATGTGGAAAAAGCTGCTGCGCATTGAAATGTTCAAATGTTTGCAAAGTCATGTAACACTCATGAACCTTTTATGCTTAAAGCTTTACCTTGATTGAATTGTTTTTATACTTAATTTTTAGCTGCTGCGAAGTTCTTCTTCTTTTCTCCCATGTGATACTATGAAAATGAATATTAGTTTAATAATTTACAGTTTTCACCTCTGATATTATAACAGTGATTGAGAATTAAATTTACGTGTTGACTCGAAATATGCGGAAATATAAATTTCTTCTCTAAAAACTGTCTTTTTTTCAGACAGTTTATCAGTAATCACTCTTGGGGGTACATGAAGTGATTTCCCAGCATTTTTGGAGCACTGACCAGTTCCAAATGTGATATTTATTTACAGCAATTCAATAATAAGAAGTTAAAATTGTGGTTTATATTAGACACAAAATTGTCTGATTTTGCTAATTTGTGTAAGTGAATATATTACATATAAAGCCACAGAAGAACTGTTGTGCATCTCCTAATAAAACACAAAAGGTGTTTGACTGAAGCAGCACTGCACAGACCATTCTGTGTATGACATCAAAGTACTGCGAGAGCGATTAGACACCATTTTTTAATTTTTGTTTTGATGTCAAATAAGTCTTGCTGTTTTGCTTTTTTGTTAAAGCAGTGTTGCTGTTGTAAAGTTGTACAGCTACAGTTGTGTTGCTGGGTTTTAAGCAGGTTTGATTTTTTATTTTCTTCCTTATCAGTCTGTATTTATGTATTTATCAGTCTGTATCCATAATTTCACTGTCCACTCTGTTCAAATGTGGATGAATGGTTACACATAGAAGTGTCCAGAGCTGTGTGAGATCACTACCATCCTGCTGTTGTGGGGGAGGGTAGGGGTGTTAAATAATAAAAAAATTTCCCCCATAGGTTTTTAACATTCTAAAAGCTCTTTATTCCAAAGATACAAGCTAGTCAGTGTATTCAGTAGGTGTAATGTATTGTAAGTTGCTTCAGAGGTATTGCAAGTACTACGCAAAAGGGAAATTTACTTTTGGTACTTAAGTACTTTTAAAAGCAAGTACTTCTGTACTTTTACTTAAGTAAAAATCTATCTTTACAACTTTTACTTGTAATGGAGTAATATTTGACCAGCAGTATCTGTACTTTCACTTAAAGGGGTCATATGATGCTGCTAAAAAGAACATTACATTTGGTGTAATGAAATGTGTTTATGCGGTTTAAAGTTAAAAAAACACATTATTTTCCACATACTGTACATTATTGTTTCTCCTCTATGCCCCGCCTTTTTGAAACGCGTCGATTTTTACAAAGCTCATCGGTCTGAAAAAGCGAGGTGTGCTGTGATCCCTTTTTTTTTTTTTCTCCACATATTGACGTAGATATGTGGGGGCGTGTTAGAACGAGGCGTTTTAGGTAGGCGTGGCTGACTCTGAACTTTTATAAAGAATATCTCTTTGGATTTGAGACTTTAGTCTTTGCAACTTTACAGATCTTCTTTATGCACCAAGAGCTTGTAACACTCTAAAGAGAAAGGAAAAATTGAAATCGCATCATATGACCCCTTTAAGTAATGGAGTTGTGTACTTTTTCCGCCTCTGGATGTGACACAGTGAAACATGCCTCTCTCCCAACTTTTTTGGAGTGTGTTGCAGCCAATATTTACAAAATACAATTAGGCCTAAGTTGGTCAATGAAAACATTGGAAATCGTTTCTTTGTACTTTTGTCAATTAAATAAAGGTTAATGCGAATTAACAAATCACATATTCTTGATTTTTATTGCATTTTACAAAATGTCCTAACTTTTTTGGAATTGGGGTTGTATTATTTCATATTAGTCAATGTTACTATCAACTGTTTGGTTACCCACATTCTTTAAAATATCTTATTTTGTGTACAGCAGAAGAAAGAAATTCATACAGGTTTGGAACAACTTAAGGGTGAGTAAATGATGACAATTTTCATTTTTGGGTGAACTATTCCTTTAAAGTCATGATAAAACAAACAGAAAAATATATTTTCTCTGTATTGTGATGTACATCTGAGAGTAACACATTATTGATAAATGTATGGTGGGGACTTCTATGCATCAGTTGTTGATTGGATTTTGAGATGTGGGCATTGCAAGTGTGGAGGCAGGTGAATAGCACCGGAGGAGCTTTTTCATAATTCCTAGAACTACTGAGGGAAATGCTCGTCTTTTGATGTGTTCGAATCGCAGGAACGGATTTAGTTCTAGGAACTTTGTTTTAGGGAACTAAATTAGCTCATACTTCAGAGTAGGGACTAAAACAGTTCTATAAAAACTACCAGTGATGTAAGTGTACGCTGATTGGCCAAACGCATACAAAACACCGGGTACCCAGCATTTTTTAAAAGCCGTGTAAAAATATTAACTCCACAAAAGTGAGGTTGCAGGGGTGGGTTTAAGTGGGCTAAATAAATGAAGAAGTCCTGTATATGTCACCTGAGAGAAGTCTGTCATTTTCACTGGAATTATTGTTGCCTCGCCATACATACAGTTCGAGCCAGAGGTCTTTTTGTGTGGAGTCTGCATGCTCTATGTGTGTCCGTGTGGGTTTCCTTCACAATCCAAAGACACACATCTTATGCAAAGATCTATAACATGCAATTAGAAAATAAATGCATGTTTCATTTCATGCTGACTTTACTATAAATATACTACTATAACTAACTACTATAAATAAATTTGTTTTTTAAACGGGAGAATCTTCAACTTTGCTGTTTCAAAGTTGTTAGGGATGCTCATTCCATAATGGACCCTCAGGAGTTCACTCACTTTCAAGTTATCACATCACTAAAGTCTGAAGTTTTGGAAGGATAAATATTCTCTTGTAAAGTGTCTAGAGAACATGACGTCTAAGGACATACTGTCCCTCTGCCCTCTCGACGAACATTCACGGCCTGAATCTGATACACCGCGGTTAGGTGAGTGAACTTCCGGTGCAGTCCACAGCCTCCTCTGTTCTGCGTGCGTGGCGAAGGCGGGACGCGTGACGTAGGCCGGCTGGAGCTCGAGCTGTTTATTGTTCCTTCCCATCGAGGAGAGAAAAGGGCTGGCTTAGCGGAGGCATATATCACACACACTTTCCCTGCGGTTTTAGCTTCAAGGAGCCATTTTAGTAAGGCCAAGACAGGTTGATACAGGACTGGTTGGCCATGGCGTACGCGTATCTCTTCAAATACATCATAATCGGAGACACGGGTAAGCAACGACCGTGAGTCTGTTATTTCCGCAGTGCTGGAGTCAGTGACGTGGTTCAAGCAGAGGCGCGAGGGGTGGGAGGACCGACAGCCTGTTTTTCTCTGCCTTTCTCTCCAGTTGCCTCATTAGCTCTTAGCCTTAGTATTATAGCATACGTAAAGTCGATTCCTAAGCGTGTGCTTCGTGTCACGGCAGCGGTGTGCGGTTATAAGGCTGTCACGGTCTTTTGTTTTCGGCTGGGTGGGGGGAACTAGCAGGCAAGCTAACCGCTGCTTCACATCAGCTGTCTGCCTCAATAACAACAGCAGCATCTCCGCTTTCTATTAGCATTACATGTAGAGCGAAAAGCAACATGCGGTGTACGTGTCAGTGCGTCTAGCCCAGTGTTCGCTTGCTTTTGCATACATCTCTTTCTAGCCCAACTAAAGGCCACAACAGCCTGGCTAATGTTAGTTAGCCAACATCGCTAGCAGCTATTTACTCTTCTGAAAATGGCGTTGGCTCATCAGAGGATAAACACGTTTAATGAGCAATGACTATAAAATATATTTCTTTGTTTTATTACTCAAGTCTTCCATTGATCAATAAGGATCATACAATTTGTGTTTTGATGCTGGTAACCCCGTATAATTGTGGCCTGCTAGTGTTCTCACCAGATTTCTGTCACTGTAGGCCTTTCCTCAAGAGATACGGCAACAGCAGAAAGATGTATTTCTGCCTTCAAAAGTGTTAATCTGTCGTCAAGTTCCGCACAGTTTTCTTTTTTACAGTATTAATATTTTGCTAGATAACAAACACATTCATATAATGCTAATGATGTTTAATGCCATCCAACTTTGTCCATATGATTTTGCGTCCAGTTCATTCCAGGTTACATCTTGGTTTTGATTGTATGTTTTCAGGCCCACTTTATAAGAATTGTCTTTAACTACTACGCACTAACGTTAAAAATGAACCATTTGATACAGTGCATTTATTGTGCACAGACATGTTTTTATGTTGTACTTGTATTTAAAAAAACATTCACGCTTAATTATATCTGTGAGTAATTTTTGTAAGTACACTGTTGACACTACCAGTACACTTTAACACACCCTTAAACCAATCCATACCATAAAACCTCTTTCTCTCTCTGTATATATTGACTTAAAGGGGTCATATGATGCTTTTTTAAAGATCATTATTTTGTGTATTTGGTGTAACAGAATATGTTGACATGCTTTAATGTTCAAAAAACACATTATTTTTCAAATACTGTACATTATTGTAGGTCCTCTATGCCCCGCCTCTCTCAAACGCTTCGTTTTCTACAAAGCCCCCTCCTTTGACAAGCGCAGTCCGCTCTGATTGGCCAGCTGACCCAGTGCACTGTGATTGGCCGAACACCACAAGCACCTGTCGGAAATGTAACGCCCCTTACCATAAACGCGAGCTTCATCTTTCAAAATAAATGTAAAGACAGAGCAATGTCTTTACTCTGGGGAACAGAGTCGCGTGACAGACACAGTGAGGAAGCTGGTATGTGTTTGCAGTACACAAGCCACGGTTAAGACAGCTGAAATCTGTCTTTCGCACTGACATGGCTGCATCAACACTACTGCTGTTCCTGAAACCACGCCTTCTTTCTTTGCGTGCACATTTGGGCCGCATTATGCAAATATTTCCACATAGTGACGTAGATATGTGGGGGCGTGTTAGAACGAGCCGTTTTAGGGGGGCGTGGCAGAGTCTTAACTTTGATAAAGAATATCTCTTTGGTTTTGAGACTTTAGTCTTTGCAACTTCAGGGATCTTATCTATGCACAATCAGCTTGTAACACTCCAAAGAGAAAGGAAAACTTGAAATCGCATCATATGACCCCTTTAAGTAGCCTACACTTAATATAAAGTAGGACTGGGACCTTTTTTTCCCAAATAATGCATTTTTCTTCCTTCGCATATAATAATCTTATGCTCAGTGTTTTTTTTTACATTGGTAAGGACTAGATTCAACTGCAGGACCAATGTTGTATTGAGGATGTTGTTGCACTGAAGCCTACAGCATCAAAATCATCATAAGGAAGACTCTTTTGTTGGTGTACTTAAATGCATCTTGAAACTGGGGTCTTTTGTGTTGCAAATGTAACCTTTAACAAGCTTTTCATCGACAGAATAATAGGTAGGATTGCTTTGTTTACTGAGAAGCCTCTTTCCTGCCTCATGTGGAGACGTACTGTAGTGGTGGTGCTCAACATTTTTTGCAAAACTTAACCACATTTTATATCCTTTTCTTTACAGCTAAACAGTTGTTTGTCAGTCTGAGCATGCTCAAAATATGACTGCTAACATTGAGTTAAGGAATAGTTCACCCAGAAATTAAAATTCTGTTATTTACTCGCCCTCATGGCATTTCAAACCTCCATGACTTTCTTCTGTGGAACATAAAAGAAGATATTTAGAAAAATGTTGGTAACCAAATAGTTTTGGTGATCATTGACTTCTATCGTATGGACTAAAAACATAACGTCTCAAAATAACATCTTTTATGTTCCACAGAAGAATGTCAGTCATACAGATTTTGAACAACATGAGGGTGAGTAAATTACTAAATTTATGGCAAAATTGTAGTTTTTTTTGAGTGGAGTAACCATTTAATCTGGACTATACCTTAGTACAGGTTGTGCCATAACATCTGATAGTAAGTAGGTTATGAAGCCACTGCATTTCAACATTTTACCTAACTTGACACATCTAGAGTGATTGAGTTTCTTCCTTTTGTATCAGGCCTTGAACTGTGATCAAGTCAAAACCAACCATCATAAACTCTTCAATCCCTAATGCATTTCACAAAACGCTGAACAACAGTAAAATTGGTTTGTGATAACTTTTTAGGCCGTGGTTGTAAAAGTGATGTGTGAACAGGCTTGTGTATTTGCATGTTGCTCAACCCAGGTCAGATGATGCTCATCTGCAACCTGATCTAGCTGGTCATTACAAGGCATCGTGAGATTGCATCTAGCCTAGTCTGCGTTCATGCTTGAGGTGTAAGTTTGCAGTGTTAAAACTGGCACAAGGTGAGGTTTTACTGGATTTCTAGGACAAACCACATTTATATTTGTATTGATTCATTCAGCTGACAATTTTATTAATCAAATAAGTATATGTGATTGGTTCACAGATGCATCTATAAGTAGTGCTACTGTACAGTTAACTTGAGCACTAGTACATCTGTTTAAGTGCTGAACAGCAGAGAATGTTTTTTTTTCTTAAAGTAGTGCATGCATAAATACAAACTAGTTTTTAACAAATTAAAACAAAAGCATCTCATCCCTATTAGTTTGATTTCAGTTGCTTGCCATGACCATATTGGCATAGATATAATACTAGATTGAAGCGACAACATCCAGCTGTTACCAGATAATTTGTATTGTCACAATTATTCACAAGAGACAATACACGATAGTTTTTCACGGTAGTTACTATATTGTTCAGTATGTTGAGTGTAGTCTGCACATTGTAATTTCATCATTGTTGTGTTGTCTCCATGCATCTCTCTTGTGAGCGCTCTTTGAATGCTGCTTGTTTGCTTCGCAACGGCTGTTGCTCATGGCAACGTCTCCTCCTAATGTCATAAGCATTTAACCTGTTTGCGTATCATGGCAGATCTTCTAATCTCATTTTGGGGGGATAGGTTTATTTAGTTATGCCGGTAATATAAAATGTCTTGAACTGATGATTTTACTTAATTCAATTAACGTAGTTCATTAAATATGGAATCACATTCAAGGAGCAGGTAATATTTTGATAACAAGAAAGTATACACAGAAAGAAAAAAAAACTAATTAAATGTGAGATTTTATTTATTTTTTGTTTGCTTTGTTTTTGATTAACATTACACACCGGAAATTAAATATGGGAGACATCTTTGTTTTTGCTATCAGTCCATCAGGTAATTGGTCTTCGATGCTGTATCAAACTCATCTGCCCTAATGTGTCTCCCTTTAATTTTTTGTCTGATATTGATCTCTGTGCACGAGTTATTTATTTTATTCTCATTCATTTTAGCAGTAATAATGAGATGGTTTTACAATGGCTTTAATTAAACCTTGTATGTTTATGCACATTGTTGGGAAGTAAGATGAGAGTGGAAGGCCTATTCTACTCCCAAAACAGAAATAAATAACCCTGTCACTTTTTACAATTGTTCAATTATAGCCTGAACAAATGGTTTTGATGTAATGGGATAGAGCAGATGTATAGGCCTGAGGCTAATTGTGGCTATTCACGTGTGACCCTCTGCGAAGTGAAATAAACTTTAACGGAATAAAGTTGAATGGAATTGAATTGAATTAAAGTTGAATAAACTTCAACTTTACTGTTCAGTGCACTGATGTCAGACTCATTTTGGATAATAAAGTTTATTGTTAAATTGTTAAATGCCCTGCCTCCATTATGCATCTCTGTCACGTCATTATAAGTGTTTGATCACCACATTTGAGTGATCATTGCAAAAAATGTGTTTATGTATATATATTCTGTTTATGTGTATATACTGTATTCTATATATAGGAGCAGTCAAATGTGTGGACACATGAATGGGAAAGTGTCCAAACGTTTGACTGGTACTGTACTGTAATATACACACAGAATATTTTTATACTCCCTAATATCGGTATCGGCCCCTAAAAAAACCATATCGGTCGGGCTCTAGTAATAATGAGATTGTATTACAGTGGCCTTAATTAAACCATGTATGTTCATGCACATTGTTGGGAAGTAAGGCCTATTTTAGACTCAAAACAGAAATAACCCTGGCACTTTTTACAATTTTTCACTTATAGCCTGAACAAATGATTTTGATGTAATGGGATACAGCAGATGTATAGGCCTGAGGCAAATTGTGGCCATTCACGTGTGACCTTCTGTGTTTGCTTTGCAGGTGTGGGGAAGTCGTGCCTATTATTACAGTTTACAGATAAGCGCTTTCAGCCAGTGCATGATCTCACTATCGGTAAGGCTCTTTTAACTCAACCACATATTCTCTCATTAATTAAAACAGCAGGAATGGGTCTCATTAGCACAGGAAGCAGACTGGTGCCAGTCTCCTTGAAGTGTTTTTGTAAGGAACCTTCTGTAAGCACATAATAGTGAAATTTGTGGTGTGGATGAACAGGCTCTATATTCTCCATGGGTAAATAAATGTATTCAAATTTATTTAAAGTTGGCATTTGATAACTGTATTGTCAAGTTTTATATCGCTAATGCTTTGAAATGAAAGATCTGATCAGTAGTGTTGATGTAAATTTGAGGTGATCAGTGCCCTGTGCTGTCGCATGAGTCACGAATCAAGCTCTGCCTTCATTTGTCTCGACAGGTGTTGAATTTGGAGCGCGAATGATCACTATAGATGGCAAACAGATAAAACTTCAGATCTGGGATACGGTAAGATTAAAATCGTCTGATTTCTTTGTGCACCTTATTTGTGTAGAAAATGATTTTACATTTTTGGTCTGCTGTTTTGATCTCTGTGTGGCAAGTCAGGTTGGTCAGCCCTTAGTAAATGATGTGAGTGTTACTATGGCTGATATATGAAACTGACACAGTAGAGACAGTGTTGTGAGAAAGTTTATTCCTGATTAGACCGATTTGGCCATGCAAAAATGCTAATGCAGCAATATGCCTGAGGGAGTTCATTTCTGCTGCCAGGTCGCTTTGAGTAATGACTCTAGAGACACAGGAAAATGATGCCATGACAATGCTGATTGGCACCAAAACAAAGTCCCATGCAGTTTACTAGTAACTATCATGAGCTCGGACGTCAAAGGCAGCAGACCAAGAGAAATTAACCAATTTCAACTTTCTAAGAGCCTTCCCAAAATCATCTGCTGTAAGTAAGCATAATGTGGAAAAGGATTTATTTCTTCAGAATCCACAGAATCTTTTGACTGTTAGTGGTGGAAGATGCTCTTTGCAGCCAAATGGTATAGTAACAACTTTAACCAGCAGGGGTAAACCTGCATCCCTTGCTTCATCCACATGCTCTCTTTCTAAAGCCCTGACCTCCAAAGACGTCAACAAACCTGATGTCATGTTCAAAATGATTTCCAGGGAGAAAATGTTTCTAACTGGTTCATTTTTATGCTGTGGGCTGCTCACCTGGCCCATTTCTTTACGGTTTAGAGCACCTGTGGCTAGGGCTGGGCGATATGGGCAAAAATTAATATCTCTGTATTTTTTGGCCGATTTGCGATATACGGTATATATCTCGGTATTTTCGTTTTTGAATTTGGATTAAAAAAATCTGTATTTAATATATATTTATTTCACTTACCAGCCAATGTTGTCCAACACAACAATACATATTAAAGGCAATGAAAACAAATAAAGTGAATGTAACCGTGTAAGCCTTTATATTACGTGCAAAAAAGGGTTAAAATCACATTTCATTCTAACATTGTAACATTGCAATCTAAAAACAAAAATAAGGCTTTTAAAGCAGAAGTTAAATTCACTAAACTAAAAATGAAAATAAATGGGAACAAAATTGTGATTACCCCATTACAGTCACTTTACGGTCAGTGCTATCATAAAAATAGACTTGTATGTTTAAAATTCTACATGTCACATTTATTGCCCAACTACAAATATCTCAGCGAAATGTATATTTTAGTCAGAATTATTGCGCCCCTATTTAATTGAGCTCTCTCTGTTTGGCGCGCATGTGCGCGGCGGCGCTCGTTCACTGAAGTCTAGCGGAGACGTTTCGCGGAGAATCCCAAAGCTATGTAAGTTATGCATTCAGGAAGTCAGCACATCTCAAACACATTAAACAGCACAAGTAGCCTAGTGTCTATCAGCGGCACATGCAGCCTTTCTGTCCGAGCATATGACGGGCCGAGCCGCTTAAACTAATATGCGAAACGAAACTATAAACTATGTCTTACCAGTTTTTAAAGGCCTTAATATGAAGCTTGTCACATGTTTAGAACAAATTGGATTATGCACCTTCTCCGCAGCAGCTCAGTCTGTGTCCTCCGCTATATTTTCAGATGCGCTCGTATCAAACTACTGTATATCGATATAAACGGTATTGCCTCATATCGAATCGCTTTTAAAGAAAATATCGATATACCGCCCAGCCCTACCTGTGGCTGACACAAGAACAGGTTTGATTTCTTAAGACACCTCTTTCACTCATCTGTCTGGTAGTATGCAAATTTATGCTAGTGCTGCTATCGGGGGAAAAAATCACTACCTTTAACTACCAGCCAATACAGCAAGAAACATAAACTAAAATAATCTCCTTTTCAGTAAAGTAGGTACACTTTTTTTCAAGTGTGTAAATGCTCTCTTTAGTGTTTAGTCATGACTTTGTATATGTGCAGTACCGTTCAAAAACATTGGAGTCTGTAAGTCTCACATGTTCCCCAAGTCTGCATTTATTTCATCAAAACGGTATTATTGCAAAAAAAAAAAAGGTAATATTGTAAAATATTGTTGCAATTTAAAATAGCTGTTTTCTGTTTTAATATATTTTAAAGGGGTCATATGATGCGATTTCAATTTTTCCTTTCTCTTTGGAGTGTTACAAGCTCTTGGTGCATAAAGAAGATCTGTAAAGTTGCAAAGACTAAAGTCTCAAATCCAAAGAGATATTCTTTATAAAAGTTAAGAGTCAACCATGCCTACCTAAAACGGCTCGTTCTAACACGCCCCAACATACCTACGTCGCTCTGTGGGAAGATTTGCATAACACCGCCCAAATGTTCACGCAAAGAAAGAAGGCGTAACTTTAATTCTTGCTGTAGTATTGATGCCGCCATGTCGAGACGCTGTGTGTTTCGTTGTGAAAGCGAAACTACTTTGTTTAGTCTTCCAAAAGAGGACGATATCTGCTTCGTCATGCCTGGAGCTGATCCGTGCTGGTAACTGAGGAAATACATCAACATCGCGCTGTGCATCGCCGGATCGGCTTTCACCGTGGACGAAACGAAGTCCAGCCTGGGGTCGTCACATGTGGTTGCCACAAGCCCACCGGCCGCTCCTTCGTCAAATCCGCCAGCTGTGCCGTTCTCAAGCCCACCGGCCTCCGCTCACTCTAGCCC
>NW_015658519.1:2047373-2047614 GCF_001515625.1 Sinocyclocheilus rhinocerous | reverse complement strand
CCGTATTGGCTTTCACCGTGGACGAAGCGGAGTCCAGCCCGGGGTCGTCACATGTGGTTGCCGCAAGCCCGCGCCGTTCTCAAGCCCGCCCGCCTCCGCTCACTCTAGCTCGCCGTGTGTTTTGTTGTGAAAGCAAAACTACTTTGTTTGGCCTTCCAAAAGAGGACATGACTAGAAATCAGCAACACTGTTACAACACTGTTCCAGAACAGTTCAACCCAAATATTCAGATGTGTGCAGC
>NW_015658519.1:2034575-2047241 GCF_001515625.1 Sinocyclocheilus rhinocerous | reverse complement strand
CCACTGACGATTCAAACGCGAGTTTTGAGCAGTGTAGAGTAGCCCTTGTTGTTTGTCATTTCTCCGATCACAAATGCAGACATGGTTTTATGTTTACGCGGTGCGATGCAACGCATCGCGTAAAAAGACAGTACAAGTCATTATAATCTGTAATCTTCAGACCGATGAGTTTTATAAAAATCGACACGTTTCAGAAAGGTGGGGCATAGAGGAGAAACAATCATGTACAGTATGTGGAAAATAATGTGTTTTTTTAACCTTAAACCGCATAAACACATTTCATTACACCAAGTACACAAAATAATGTTCTTTTTAGCAACATCATATGACCCCTTTAAAATTTTATTTATTCCTGTGATGGCCAAGCTGAATTTTCAGCAGGCATTATTCCAGTCTTCAGTGTCACATGATCTTCAGAAATCATTCTAATAAGCTGCTTAAGAAACATAGTAACAAGCAGCTGTGCTGATATCTGAAGAATGTCATGATGCCTTTTTTTCAGAATTCTTTGATTGATAGAAAGTGTGAAAGAATAGCATTTATTTGAAATCTTAATCTTTTGTTACAAATTTCTTTTGTCACTTTTGATCAATTTAATAATTTCTTTATAAAATGCCTTATTGACTCCAAAGCTTTGAAAGGTTGTGTATGTTTTCTTTCCTTTTTTGTTTTCTGTGATTACAGCTGCTGCTCTTCATAGGGAAAGACCTAAAATGAAATATTTCAGTGAATCATGTAGACATTCATTTCATTTCATGTCTTTCAAAATATGCCACCCTGAGAAATAGTTTATTTTTATAAGCATTCCTTGTAACTGAGTATGTTTGTTTAAATGACAGAGCTTTTTAAAACATCTCAAATCGACATGGATCAGTGCTTTGCCAACATGTATAAATGTTTGTACAGTATAGCAGTCAATATTTGTACACATTCGAGAGCAGACTTGTTCAATTCTCCTTGTATAAGAAATGTAGTTATGAACAATATCGATGAAAGATAATGTCCCAGCTGCACATAAACATTTTGGCCAGCAGAGGGAGACAACGTATGAATGATATTTAATCCATGATGTTGTGGTCATAGCATCAACGTTTGTTTTATACATCGAAATATCTTGTTTTTCCTTTTGTACATATATATATATATATATATATATATATATTCTTTTAAAAACGAATTAAGAGATGTACAACAGTTATTTATTTTTAATGACGTCTCTGTGCAAATGAAAAGAAGTCATGTTAAACATTAAATAAGATGTTTTCCTCTTTATAGGCAGTTTGCATGGGGGAGGCTATCTTAAGGAAAATCCAGAGTCGGGATAATTAGGGGTAATCATGCAGTGGTTGTTCAGTGTGGTTTTGTTGCGATGATGTCATCTAGATGCTAGCATGTCTTTAAATGCACCATAAATAATTTATTTCAAGGTTATTTCAACAAGCTGTGTGATAAAGCTAGAGAAGATGGGGGAGTGTTGGATGGAGTAACAGGAGAAATCTGCATGTCTGGCCTTCCTGTAACCTTTCACTCCAGCAGATGGCAGGCATAACGGTGTCATTCATCATTTATTCACAATGGGCTCCATTAACTCTAATGTTAACAGCTGCCCCGGGGAATGGGTTATTGAATTCAAATACGTGATCCTGGCTTATTTGCCTGCTGTCAGAGGGGCTGGGTTCTTACATTGTAACACGCTGATGAACGGTGTCCGTGCACTGGGGGCCGGCGGATTGGACCTGCGTCACGCTCTGGAGAAGCATTGTGGGATGGAGAGTTGGTGGTGAGGAGACACTGTGATCTTTTAGAGCTGGAGTTCCTAGGGCAACAGCAGCCTGGAGGGACTGTGGTGAAGATGGTTTACGCACAGAGTGAAGGCGCAACATATCCAGTGGACATTGTTGGCACCTGATTGTTCCTCGTAAACTGGCTTTTACTAGTGGTGTTATCTGTGTGTGTTTCAGGCCGGACAGGAGTCCTTCCGCTCAATCACCAGGTCCTACTACAGAGGTGCAGCTGGGGCTCTGCTAGTTTATGACATCACAAGGTGAGATTGAACTAATCTCGCTCTCATATTTCTGTTCTGCTCCATTGCTTTACTATCTTGTCTACTCTTGATTCAGTACTTCACTTTAAAGGTTGTTCACTGCTAGTTCGTTATTGTTTTTTTATTTAGTTGTGTGGATGTTTGTTATATTTGCAGAAGGGACACCTTTAACCACTTGACAACCTGGTTAGAAGATGCTCGTCAACATTCCAACTCTAACATGGTCATCATGCTCATCGGAAATAAAAGGTCTGTATACATTTTAATTTTAATATTTATATTATTAATATTATTATTGGTACTTATAGTCTATTATGTATTTATTTATCTAGTACATATTGATATAAATGGCTTATTTAATTTTTTGGCACGTAACAGTTTAGTTGCAGCAAATGACATAAGAAAAATGAGAGTACAGAGCATTTCTAAAATGATCTAAACTCTGGTGTTTAATGCACCAGTTTACACCACATTCACTCAGTTTAGGTTTTCAATTTTAAATATATTTTCCATTGACATGGCTTTTTGAGCAGGCATGATTATTGGCTAATGCTCAATCTCAAATATTAATTTGGTCAAATATCAGCAGATGAATTTGCTTGGATGATATATTGGTAACTAATATGTAGGAAATGCTACACTACTATTCAAACATATGATGTCTGTGTATTTATTTTTTGAAAGAAATTAATACTTTTATTCATCAATGACAAGTTAAATTGATCTAAAGTGGCAGTAAGGGCATTTATAATATAAAAAATATATATACATTTCAAATAAATGCATCTCTTTCTATTCATCAAATGATCCTGAAAAAATATATCACCATTTCCATAAAAATATGAAGCTGTTTTCAACATTGTTAATAATAAGAAATGTTTCTTGAAGACCAGATCGGCATATTAGAATGATTTGTGAAGTGTCACGTGACACTGAAGACTGGAGTAATAGCTGCTGAAAATTCAGCTTTGCCATGACTGCAAAAATTATATTTTAAAGCATTAAAAAGGAAAGCAGTTATTTTAAATTGTAATAATGTTTCACAATAGTTTTGTTTTTACTGGATTCCTAATCAAATAAATGCAGCCTTTGTGAATGTAAGAGACTTTAAAAAACATAAATCTTACTTAGACCAAACTTTTGAATGGTAGTTCTTCACAGTCCGGTGTTATCTGAATTCAGATCTGATTTTTCTCATGGCAGTGATTTAGAGTCACGGAGAGAGGTGAAGAAAGAGGAAGGCGAGGCCTTTGCCAGAGAACACGGACTGATCTTCATGGAAACTTCTGCAAAGACTGCATCAAACGTAGAAGAGGTAAAACAGCACTTGTGTGGCTCAGAGGTCTTCAGTGTCGTGCCGTGATTTATGTTTGGCTTCTTGTGTGAAAACACATGCACATACATGCATATAGATAACACCCTAGGGACGCACAGACTCGGGAGAAAAACATTCGGATCTCTGCGGTGGAAGCCAAGAAGCTAAAGCAGGACTTAGAGCTGGCTTTAAAAGAACGGGGGTGTTAAATTGTGGAAGACCCCCCCCCCCTCCCATCCTCCCATCCTCCCACTATAAGACGCCTCGATGATTAATTTGTCTCATTAGTGTCATGTGAATTCTCCTGACCCTTCCCCCCACCCCTTTATGACGTTTCAATCTCCTATTTAAGGTTCATGCATATTCATAGATTCCCTGCCACACATGCACGATTATGAGCACACACATCTGCGGCACTCACTCAGCCATCTCTTTCTCTCTCGGTGGTAATTGAGCCGCAGAGGACTGATGGCTCTGGAGAGCTGAGAGGCAGTTGCACCAAAAAAGCAAAGCTGCTCTGTTAATTATGCTACAAAGTGCCAGTAGCCGGGCTTAACACTTTGAAGGTGAGCCGTGCACACGGCCATGTTTATTTTCTCTGGGTGACCAATGTGTGCTCCATTCCAATAATAATAGACAACATCACTTTCAGCCAGATGGGGGCACCAGTCATCAACTGTAGAAACTCTGACTCTTTGAATATGTCAAGCTGATCTAATTTATTCATGAACTATATTGATTCCAGTATGCAGTATTGTTTTGTGTCCAATATTGGCTGTGATTTGCATTGGTCTCATTGAGGTTCTGTTTGAGTTGATCAGCTTAAGCATTTAAAGGATGGCATTTTAATCACAAGGATAACATATGGCTCTTTTTGTGTTTCAGGCATTTATCAACACGGCCAAGGAAATTTATGAAAAGATCCAGGAGGGAGTCTTTGATATAAATAACGAGGTAACCCATATGACAAGGAAGCACATTCTTTGTTTGCTGTTACAAGTTAAAAATAATCGGGTCAAGAGGACTTCCTGTAGCATTACACTGAAATCCATTATGTATGGTTTGGTGTGTAGATTCTGAAACTTTCAGCACAGACTTGCTAGTTTCCCTATTTAATATACAGAGACAAAAAAGTAAACCATTGTGGCTCTGCGACCAGCTTAACCAATGACGTGAATTCTTAGGTTGGACTATATGATCATTCAAACTTTTTTTTATTTAACTTATTCACAGTTTAGGTAATTATGCATGCAACTATTGCTGCTAATATGACAAACACTTCATTGTTTTTCATTAAAAAATATGTTTAATAAAAGAGTAAAATCATATACTAGAGTCTCACATTGGATGGTTGATACCCACTGTGGTAAAGTTTTCCCACAGTAGCCACATTGTTGTCCTCAAATCTATGCAAATTCCGATGTAATAGCCAATAGAGCATAGCTGTTATTATTATACTGGTTTGCATGTGATTGCAGGCATTGTAACAGCCTCTACAATGTTCAGAAATGTAATGGTAGTGAATACTTATACAATTATAAATGCATGTACAACTGAAGTGAGAGGAAGGAGCAGGATGATGACTTACCAGGAACGCAGATGTACTCCAGGGAAAGCTCCACACAAGCCCTCCGGCCCTTCAGTTTCTCTCTATTGGCTGGTAGCCAACACGTAAATTCCTCACATCTTGTAAGTTACAGCCAGTTTGATGGAGGTGAGCCCACTGCAGCTATTTTACTGCAGTAGTAGGAAAAGTTTTTTTATTTTATTTTTTATTTTTTTAAGTTTAGGCACATAGTCCAAACCGCATCAGCTGATAGAGATCCTGGCCAGGAACCTCGAGGCTCACATGTGAGCTCACCCCAGATCACTATAAATCAGATTTGGCGCAATGTAGTTTCCTGAGAACGTTACAAAAGCGCAGCCTCACTACGGTGTGTCGGTTTTGAACGCGAGCCCGCTTAAGGGAAAAGTTGGCACGGAGATACCTTTGTGTGATGAATGAAAGTGCCACCAGCTTGGGTGTGTGTGTTTTTAAAGCTCTGGCAGGTTTCCCTGCGTCTCTTGTGTTACCGCTGGAATAACACTCTAGAGGTTCTCCCGCCTCAGTGCTGACAAAAGCGGCCCACTAATTCAGGCCCACAGGGGCTGGTATTTTCTGCATAATACAGCGTTATGTGACAGTACTAAATCACCATCATTTCACATGAGCTCTTTTAACTTTTGTGAGGTCTTGTCATCTGAAATGGAAATGAGGGTTTAAGTGTTTTACGTGTTTTATTTGTGTTCGCAGGCTAACGGCATCAAGATTGGACCCCAGCATGCTGCCACCAACTCCACGATGGGCGGCAGTCAGGGAGGACAGCAAGCCGGAGGGGGCTGTTGCTGAGTACTACCCTTTACCCTCCAGTCACCTCCACGTCCCACTCCGCCCCTTACGTTTCTACTGGACTGGTCGGGCTCACTAACATTTTCTTAACCTCCCACAGCCCAGGCCCCGGATTCAAATCATATGTTAGATGGCTGTCCAAAACGATACAACAAAAAAATATTTATAAAGTCCAGGTCCTCTTCAAACCTCCTGACAAACTCCTGAATCCTGTTTGGGCTACAGCAGACATTATATGGTTACTAGTAAAGAAAAAGACAGGAGCTTTGGAGTTATTATGGTAAATATATTCATGTTTGTTTCTCAGCAAGTTGTCTTTTTTTGTTTTGTTTTGTTTTGCCCATTTGACTTCAAGCTGAACTGTATTAAACACTACAAATTCATCTATAGTATTTTAATCAGTTTATGTGGGTGAATTCATTGAAAACTGTGGTGAACCCTGAAGTCAAAATAAAAGGAACTTAGAGCTGGTCTAAAAAAGGAACAGCTGTTATCAAAGTGAAGAAGTTAAAAGAAGAAAAAAGCAGGACTGTTTTAAATCTGTATCATTCACATTCTGTATATATAGTTATCATTTCTTGCTTTGGTGTATGTTGACCGAGCTAGAATTCTGTACTGAATTTGCTTAAATTCTATACTGTATGTATAGAGCTTGAAACTGCAGCAGTATTGCGATATTTCCAAAAACGCTTTGACACCATTTTAAGGTAATATTTTACTTCATTTATTTTAGTTTGGTCCTGCCATCTGCCTTGACTCCTCGTATCCGTGCCCCCAATCCTCCTCACTGAAAAGAAACTCTGGCTCTATATTCCTATTTTAATGCCAAATTTGTGTTTACCTGTGTTCTAAAATCATGGCTCCAGATATGGATCACATCTCCAGAACTAGATCTGCTGTTTGCCTTAAAAGATTTTGGGACTTCAAAAAAAAAATATAACACATTGATGTTACACAGGATCATTTCAGTAATTACGTGCAATTATGTATTGCATATGATAACGCTAGACTCACTTATCCATTAGACAGACACTCACGCATACATGCCTATACCTATATATCCATACAAGTCGTCACATATGCATGCATTTGTATGCATATAAATATATCTATTTTTTTTTTCCATCTCTTCAAAGTTAATTTTCTCCAATGCAGTCCGCTGTGTAAAGTCAGTGCAGATCCACATTAATTTAGGTGTCTGAGTGATTGTGTAAAGACTTGCTTTCTCTTGGCACTATGTTGTTAATAGATTTATGGTGAACATCTTGTCTGTTGTGAAAGGGGTGTGATAAAGCCAAACCTGGAGTAACTTTGTGACCCTCGACTTTATTTGCTGTGTTCTCAAATTAAATGCTACCACGAAAAAAAATATAATAAAACATTCTAAACTCAGTTTGCTTGTGTAGTTTTTTTCTTTTCTTTTTTTGTGCGACGGGGCTAGCTTTGTAGTGGTTTGCATACGACAAAAAATGTCCGATAAAATATATATTTGCTGTTTTCTTTATATTAATGTTTATTTTTTAGCATAGAAAATTAGTTGAAGTGAAATCATCTGATAATGCAACTTATAACCACAACTTATAACAACAAAGCATTGTCTATAATGGCGCCAGAGGAATGCCACAACCCAAATGTGTTTACGTGCATATAGGTCTGACGTAAAGATCAAGGGCAGGCCTGAACATCCGGGGTACCGCCGCCAACAGGGATTGGCTGGTTCTCGAGACAGGTAAATTCCGCTTGTATGTGTATAGCTTGGTTGCGTATAACTGTTCTAATAATTGTAAAGTTGTGAATGGAAAAGCAACCACAGCATATTAATTGTCTTGTTTAGTTCTACTTTTAACTGATAAAGAAAAATGATTCACAGAAGGCCAGTAAAAACCATTTAAATACTATGTGCACACATTTGTTTACATATAAAACAGCTGTAGAGTTTCTCAGTCAGCCCACAAACATGTTTTAAAACTTAAAACACAAAGGTTTTATAATTACACATAATGTTCTTTTATATATTATGTTAGATAAAACATAAACGTTATAAAGTTTCAAAAACTCGAAATACTGAATGAAAATATTAAGGAATTTGTCCACGAAAGGCTGCATTATCGAAACAATACGTTTCACAAAAATGTTTATAAAGACCTGGAAAGTAAAAGAAAAAAAAAGCACTTGCGTCAGAGCCCTGCGAGGTCACTCACGCGCACGCATGTTTATCCAGCAAGTCATGCACGCGCCCCCTGTCTGTGGAAGGTGAGCGAGCGCGAGAGTCTAGAGGAGAGGACACGAGCCTGGATCGATCGGATTAAACTCGAATTGAGTGAAATTAACACAAAGGAGAGAAGCAGAGTCGGCGAGGACGGGACGCTGAGACGCCGACTTCACCGAAAGAATTTGAATTTCGACAGTTATTCGCGTATTTAAACGGATTTTCGGGATCTACGAAGAGGAGTTAATTGGTGAAAACCCTAAACTGACCCGCGTTGAGTAGGGTAAGGAATCGCCTTTCTTTTTAACGATACAATATGAATCCACCAACTTTATCAGTCGTACACAAACGTATTAGTTGGTTTCAAACATTTTTACCATTGTTGTACAAATATACCCGTACTTTCATTGTGAGAAAAATGTTTTTGAGCGTACATTTAACTTGTTTTCTACCACGGTGGTACCCGCGGTATAAACAGTGTTTTAAAACAGCGAAAAGTTGTTTTAATCCAAACCTTAACAGGGAAAACAGAAACCGTACGCTAGTTTCCCCGTTTCTTTGTATTTTAACTTGTCGAAGAATCTCAAAGTAGCTCGAGCACATGCTAACATTAGCTCGTTTAGCTCACGCGCACTGCATTGTATAGAGCCGCACTGATCCCTATAGGAGTGGAAGCGAGAAATATGCTAGTTTGCGTACAAGCAATTAATTCCCTTCAAGGTCTAAAACAACGGTTATATTCTTTATATCCTTCAGGAATTGCTAAAACTAATTTTTTCAAAATCACATAAAGTGAGCGTTCGTTAGCAAGCTAATTGTTGAGACACGAGGTGGTTTGAACGTAGAGGTGAATCATTGGCCGAGCTGAATGAGGGAGATCCCCGACCCCTAGTATCAACAATTTCACTCAAAAATAGTTTTCAAGCGCACAAAACTGCACGTGAGGATAGCATCAAAGTTGTTGTGCTTGAGTTTTTCGCTTGTGACACTGGATGAGGCTCGAAATGGTATGTGGAAACAGAAAAGCGAGTCGGAAAGTGCGCTCGTCCGAAGGACAATATAGATACCGGGGAAGGTTGCTTGAGGCCAGATGGTCATTCCCTCGTTTTCTTTATTTATTCGTTTATATGAGTTACAGCTCGGATGTGTTTTACTACGAACAATTCACAGATGTGGCTTGTTTTCTTGGCTTGGGAATGTTGTAATTTTTATCGTTTATTCGGCTGTGAGAAGTGCGCTGGAGAGGCAGGCGTGCGCGGAGGTAATTAGCTGCTTGGAAGTGGCCGATCTGCTGTAGGAGACGGACAGCGTCGACTTCATTGTCTCACAACAAGCTAACTAGCTAGCTGGACACAACTCATCTCGCATTTCTTTTGTCCCCTTTGCCCCTCAAAAGGTAGACGGGTTTTAAAGGGAGGGGGGATCGGACGACACTTTATTTGAGGGGAACTGAAAAAATGCACCTGGTTTATTATTGGACGAGTTTCCGTGTTTTCAAAAGTTTTCGTTTTTGTTTATCTCGTACTATGCGCGAAGTCGAACAGGTATTAGTATCTAATCTTTATATTAAACCTCACACGAAACTTGAAAAGCACCTGCTTCGTTTACAACATTGTGAATCTAGGCAGATAAAGCTGTAGTGTTTTTGATGCCCTTTTAACGCGCATCCGCATTTTGTCGTTTAAATTAACTTTTTTTCAAAAATATTTAGCTTTTATACAGTTATTTAAAACACTATTTCAACTAACAATCTAACAAAGAGTCGTTTGAAGATGGTATCGTCGTTGTCTCGCTGCCTCTCAAGTCTTTAACCTAAGATGGCAGCTTTTAATGTGTGTGTGTCCACTCTGAGCAGATATGATCCGGTATGGCGGAGCAGATGTGAGACTGCTTTGTAGTCGCTTTAGGCTTTTCATCTCGCTTGCCTTTTCTTGTGGTTGCCGGGGCTTGTTCACTAGCTGCATCAAATCGAAAAGTCAAGTGCCGGTTCCTCTTTTGTCCTCAGAGAAAAGTTTGAATCCAACATGTTGTTCCAGTACACATTTCGTATCTAGTGCAAAGTCGCTTACAACGCATAACTTCACCCTTATCAAAATACTGGAGTGATTTCAGAGAAAACATGATTTGCGTGAGTTACATAAGCTTCAGAATTGCAGTTCATGTTCAGAGAAATTCTAATCGATTTAGTATATTTAACTTTTTATTGAACTAACGGGATAGCAACTTAGTTCTCATAACCAATTTTTTAACACTTTAAACTAGTGATCAGGGGGTGTTTTCATCTTGTTGTATTGATGTCTCAGCCAAATGTAACTTTTGTTAATTTTATGCTTTAAATATAAAATTGTAGTTTTGTGACAATGCAAGTATGATGGCATATTTTGCTGAATGTAGTTTATAATCATTTAAGCTCATTGCCTAAAATATTCATACAAGATCCAGGTTCACAAACTCATGTTAATGATAAATAGTGTTGTTTTGGTAGTGGTATGCTTTACCTTGGCCTTTAGACACCTTAACGCTACAGCTTTAAACCAATTGAAATATCTGTGGATTCATATCCTTAGTATGTGCCTGAATGAAACTTCGAAAAAGTCTCTTGTGGGCCTTGATGCAATGAACATGGAAATCGATCCCATAGTTGTACGTAGCACAAAAACGAGTATAGATAAAATTAATTGTTTTGATTTAACAATTTTAAATTCGTGCAAATCGTCCTGGTGCTAACTAACCAATGACTGGCTGTGACAAATCTGGAGGACCGCATAAGATGTGGGTCAGGCACCCCCTGCATTGACATGTGCGCACAAACACTGGTATTGGACGGCGCTTTCAAGGCTGGTATTTCAGTTATCTGACAACATGCTTTCAATCTACGCCAGGAACAGCACCGCTGTGTGCAGGCCCTTTCCCTCCAACCCCTCCTCTCTAGCCGTGGGTTAGCAGGAGGGCTGCAGTGGCCTGTTGTGCTGCAAAACAAGCAGGCTTTTTTTCCCCTTCCCGCTGACCATCCCCCTCTTCCCTGTCACACAGAAGATGGAGTAACAGTTTCAGATGAATAGCTTGGAATGGATGAGTCTTCTAATATTCAAATGAGAGCTGCTGGACTTTAATGGCTGAAGCTGTTTCTCAGTGAGTTTAGATATTTAAGTTTTCTAAATTTAGGGACTTGCTGCACACGATTCTCTAAGAGAATACCTAATTTTTTCCCTAAAGTTTTTATAAACTTTTTTTATGGGCAGAAAAAAGGTGGTGGAAATTATGTAAAAAATAATCATAAATCTACACTCTACCATTTGAGCTTCTCTGTCAGTATTTTATCAGACCTTTCAAAATATCTATAGATGCTTTCATAATCACATCCGCTGTTAATATTGGCGTGCATGCAATTCATGCACGTTTTTGTGCCATTTCCCTTTTTTTTTTTTTTTTTTTTTGCCAAACAAAGCAACCTTTTTCCACACAACAACAACTTGCTGCTTAAAGCTACATTCTCTGAATCCTCAGGCTTTTTGGTAGCAGATTTAATGTAGTAATTTTCTTCAGGTCACTTCTATGTCCCATGTGGCTACAGGCAGTCATCAGAGCCTCACGATATACAACCTTAAAATCATCAGCCCTGAGGGAATGTCAAATTGAGTTTTACACACTAATGTTGACATGACGACTTATGAAGAGATCAAAATTTTTTTATTTTTCTTCACCTAGAAGGCTATTGCATTAGTATATTTCAGTCTGTGTCCCCAATGTGAAATAAATACTTTTTCAAGTATACAAAGTTTTTTTTTTTTTTTTTTTTAAGTCTTATACTCTCCAAGACTGCATTTATTTGATGAAAATACAGTAAAAACGTGTTGATTTGGTGCCTGAGAAACTTTCCTCAATGTTAAAAACAGTTGTGCTACTTAATATTTTATAAAAGTATATATTTTTTCAGGATTCTTTTAAATAGAAAGTTTAAAAGAATGTTTAAACATTTATTTGAAGTAGCAATCTTTTGTAACATTATAAATGTCTTTCTAACTGTCGGTTTGATAATTTAATGCAAACTTGTTGAATAAAAGTATTCAATTCAACGTATCACCTTCAGGAAATAGATCTAGTTAAGCTTCCTCAGTATTATGCCTGTGTCATGGTTGTGATGATTGTGCTTTAAAGCCTTTAACTGTCTTCTGCTAGAGGAACAGTGAAGCTTCATGGCTTCTTGCCCCAGCTGACCCTCCTGCAGGTCCTCAGCTGGTACGCAGACTGGGTGACAGCAGGTCTGGAAGTGAAGGTCAAAGTTCTCTCTTCCTCTTTTTTTCCAAATCCGCCTTCTCTGAGTGTCCGTGACTTTTAGCTAGGGATGGGTATCGTTAAGGTTTTAACGGTATTACTACGACAATATATTGACACACATCGGATTTTCTCCCAACTGTTCTCCTCCACTTAAGACATAAACTGTGTTTAAGTAATACTCTCCAAGCCGGCCATTTTGACATTTGTGTGTGTATTTGATCGATTGGACATGCTCCCAAAGCTCAAAGTGTAATTTGTTTGTCCGTTTTGGAGCGTGCCGCGCGCATACATTTCAGCCTGAGGAACAGTCTCTTGTGCGGATTGTGCTTTCAACATTTTATCAAACATGTCCCGCAATTTAGCAACAGTAAAGACGGCATCTTACAACAATCACCGATTGAGCTGATTCTGACGTTAAGTTTGGGTTTTAG
>NW_015658519.1:2034160-2034534 GCF_001515625.1 Sinocyclocheilus rhinocerous | reverse complement strand
CATTAACGTCAGAGCTTATCGATACTCCGGTCTTTCATAATTTAGCCCCGGGACCGATTAAATACTGGGTTTCGGTACCCATCCCTACTTATAGCGCACGCAAGCTCTTGTTTTTTTCTGTGCCACTGAAATTCTGCAGTCTAACCAGTCCTTCTAACGGAACCGCTTAAATTTGGGGTGAAATGAGTGTTGCGTTACGTCATAGCATGCACAGAGAACGCACAGCTCTCCCTGGGCAATAGTTTTTAACCCTGTATGGTAGGGCTGGACGATATGGCCCAAATTGATATCACGATATATTTCTTAATTTCGGTCGGTACGATATAATTCCGATATCGATATGAACACTATTTATCTGAAATAGAAATCTTTTG
>NW_015658519.1:2030916-2033948 GCF_001515625.1 Sinocyclocheilus rhinocerous | reverse complement strand
GTTCTCTTCAGAGATACATTCATATAAAACACCCGCGCCGTGTTATGATTTTGAAACGTGCAGTGCTCATGTTTATTCAACGAAGTCAAACGGCACAAATAAATCAATGTATGGGAAACACTGGTAATGTATATCGAAATATCGGAAATGTGTTTAAAAATCATATCACCGTTATTGAAAAAAATTATATCGCGATACATAGTGATATTGAATTATTGTCCAGCCCTACTGTATGGGTGAGCTTGCACGACACAGCAAAAAAGAAAAACTCATCCGTTTAATTACAGCAGCATTGTGTAAAAGCACCAGTTCACGCAAATGGAACAGCTCTACGGCCCTAACCCCCGCTCGCTCTCCAGCTACCCACCCGTCGCATCCTGTGTCACCCTCACACTGTCTTTGTGCTCAGTTACTTGCCACAGATACACCACCTTCAAACCCCCGCCCATGCATATAATGTGGAGTAGCACAGATATAAATTATGCCCAGCTGCAGTTAGAGCTTCTAGTGGGGGTTGTTGAAGAGGGGAATTAAATAAAAGGAATGCTGCTGGAGAGCATTTGTGCAAGGAGCTTGTTTTGAGTGCAGCCCCTCCTTTTTGCTATGATGCTCACCTTGTGTATGTTACGCTTAAGCCCAAGAGACAAACCACAGGTGGCCATAGACCTGCCCTCTCTTAACAGGGTTTTAAAGCTCCCTGTGAAATGGGAAAATTGGGGAGGTAGGATTGGTTAATCAGTGACTTGCTTGCCGAGTGCATTAAAGAGACTGTCGGTGTTAATGACTGCAATCACACGCACTTGGTGGGCCTTTCCTCCCCCACTTTTTTTTTTCCCCTTTAGTGTTTTTTTCTGTGCTGGTATCACTGTGCATTGCTCTTTTGGCAAGGCCACGTTGGTTGGTTTGGTTTTAGGAAAAAAACAATGCGGGTTGGTGCTCTGACACAGATGGCTGAAAACCGGCTCAGACTGCTTATGTTTATCGCTCTTGTCAAAAGAAGATTGTTGAATGATGAATGAAAGATAGTGTGAACTTGTTCACCTTTTATAAACGGGAGTTTGCATTTCAGAGATGATGTTTTGTTTCACCCTTTACAATTAGCAAACTAACTTTTTTGTTGCTTTCATTTAACTAGATCTCCAATATATGATTCTATATTGAGAGACTAGTGACCTTCAGTGTAACGTTCTTGCAAGATTGAAAGGATGTCAGTGTGACCTATAATGTTAATCAAATATGTATTCGTAGTATAAGGTTTTATCAAACATTAAGGCCGGTTTTGTTTTTTCCATGAATACCACATGCTCTATTTTTTGTATGAGCGTCGACAACCTCAGTGAGCAACTCGTAGCCAATGTGACATCAGATAATCGGTTAACAGTGTGACTGATTGGCTTTCTCACATATTGTGTAACTTAACTGTTATGAAACTGATATTGAAAAAGATAGTGAGTTGCATGAATCCCTTCCATTCGCACGTAGCCGGCAAGAGAAGTCTAAACATCTAAACGATACTAGTTTAGAAGTATTCATCTTGTGTACCTCTTGCAGATTTTGATCCTCAATGAGACCTTTTTCATGTTCTTATGGTCTCAGTAATTACATTTGCATGCAAGTTTAAGTCAGAGTAAACAGTATCTTGTATCTTAAAGGGGTCATATGATGCTGCTAAAAAGAACATTATTTTGTGTATTTGGTGTAATGAAATGTGTTTATGCGGTTTAAAGTTAAAAAAACACATTATTTTCCACATACTGTACATTATTGTTTCTCCTCTATGCCCCGCCTTCTGAAACGCGTCGATTTTTACAAAGCTCATCGATCTGAAAAAGCGAGGTGTGCTCTGACTGGCCAGCTTATGTGGGGGCGTGTTAGAACGAGCCGTTTTAGGTAGGCGTGGTTGACTCTTAACTTTTGTAAAGAATATCTCTTTGGATTTGAGACTTTAGTCTTTGCAACTTTACAGATCTTCTTTATGCACCAAGAGCTTGTAACTCTCCAAAGAGAAAGGAAAAAATGAAATTGCATCATATGACCCCTTTAAAAAGTTAATGCTTGAGTCCATCTGAAAACAGTTTTTGAGTCCATCTGAAAACAGTTTTTGTGACTAACAAACCAAGATAATGTCATTGTAGCATTTTGACTAAACTTTGTCCAGTATGCATGCACATTAATTAGACTACAGTTACGTCATTGTACACGGACTACTTCGCTGTATGCTTGCACAGAGACAGAGGTGTAAATAGTAGGGATGCACCGAATGTTCTGCAGCCGAATAAGCAAAAAGACCAAATAAAATGTACCGAACAATGACGTGACGCGATCAAATAGAGCCGCGTGCTAATGCAGCAAACATGTCAGCAGTGTGGAAACATTTGAAGCTGTCCGAGAAAGATGCAAAAATCTTTACAAGCACCGACAGCAAGAGACAGTTTAGTACTGCATCGCATGTCTTCGATGAGGAGAGGAAAGGTGGTTGTTGCTGGTTACTGTATGATGATTGAAATCGCGAAATCCCCTTAAAGGGGTCATATGATGTTGCTAAAAAGAACATTATTTTGTGTATTTGGTGTAATGAAATGTTTATGCGGTTTAAGATTAAAAAAACACATTATTTTCCACATACTGTACATTTTTGTTTCTCCTCTATGCCCCGCCTTTCTGAAACGCATCGATTTTTACAAAGCTCATCGGTCTGAAAAGCGAGGTGTGCTCTGCTTGGCCAGCTATCCAGTGCGTTGTGATTGGCCGAATACCTCAAGCGTGTGACTGAAATGTTACGCCCCTTACCATACTGTGATGCCCTGTCAGGCTGGAGCGACGAGACAAAAACATTAAAACCCATTATAAACAAGGCATTTGTTGCATCCAGTGGGGATGGATTATAATGACTTATACTGTCTTTTTACGCGTTGCATCGCGCCGTGTAAACACAAACCCATGTCTGCATTTGTGATTGGAGAAATGACAAACCACAAGCGCTACTCTACACTGCTCAAAACTCGCGTTTGAATCATCAGTGGCAAATCCTT
>NW_015658519.1:2020216-2026418 GCF_001515625.1 Sinocyclocheilus rhinocerous | reverse complement strand
TAAAACCCATTATAAATGAGGCATTTGTTGCATCCAGTGGGGACATAATTACTGATTATAATGACTTATACTGTCTTTTTACGCGTTGCATCGCGCCGTGTAAACACAAACCCATGTCTGCATTTGTGATTGGAGAAATGACAAACCACAAGCGCTACTCTACACTGCTCAAAACTCGCGTTTGAATCATCAGTGGCAAATCCTTTAAATATAAAAAAACTTGCAGTCTGTGAGTCAGAACAGCCGGCATTGTAGTCTCAACCCTCTACGGACACCTTGGCAATTGAATCGCCATTGGCTAGTACATTTTTTTGTTTACTCACCACGCCAGACTGAAATACTATACTATATATTAGGGCTGTGCAATATATCGAAATATCGCAAATGTACATATTGCAATATGCATATTGCTACAGCTTGCAATATTTGGGGCCATGAACAAAAGACAAGGAGAAAATCACTCACTGCTCTTACCTAAATAACTTTTGTAGCTTAAATAAGAATCAGTGCATATTGAATTCAAATAATAATAATATTATTATTATACGAATTCTACTAATGAGAACAATATAAAACGCACCAAGGATTCCAGCAAGCTGCTGGATTCATGAATATTAATCAGTTTGTGTGTGTTTGCTGGAACTGATTTGCTGAAATCAAAACAAGGACGATAATAAGGGAGCGCCAGCCAATGAGTTTTAATTGAGCATTAGTTCCGCCCACTACCGGAGAACCCGGCAGTTCTTAAAAGCTGAAGAATTCCAATGGAACTCTTTTTGGAAACGTTATTTTGACCGTAAAATACAACAAAGAATATCGTTTACATGTAGCGCATCAATTCTGCATGTTATGTAAGTCTCTCTCTCTCTCGTCTATGTTCTATACTTATTCTTAGCCTCCAACTCACACACTGGCGAGTAAAATCTAAGAATTTATTAGCCATTGGCTAATGTTAGACATCATTTAGTCGCCCAGAGTGAAGATCTAGTCGCATATGCGAGTGATTTATTCGCAATGTAGAGGGTTGAGCCTACTCTACCAGGATCAGGAAACAGTCCTCTTAGGCATGACAAAGCGGATATTGTCCTCTTTTGGAAGGCCAAACAAAGTTTTGCTTTCACAACGAAACACAACAGCGTCACACACGGCGGGCTTGAGAACGGCGCTGCCGGCGGATTCGACGAAGGAGTGGCTGGCGGGCTTGCGGCAACCACAAGTGACGACCCCGGGCTGGACTCCGCTTCGTCCATGGTGAAAGCCGATCCGCAGCGCGAAGTTGATGCATTTCCTCAGCGACCAGCACGGATCAGCTTTAGGCATGACAAAGCGGATATTGTCCTCTTTTGGAAGGCCAAACAAAGTAGTTTCGCTTTCACAACGAAACGCACAGCGTCTTCATGACATGGCGGCAGCAACAATACTACAGCGAGAATAAAAGCGTGAACATTTGGGCGGCGTTATGCAAATCTTCCCACATCGTGACGTAGACATGTGGGGGTGTGTTAGAATGAGCTGTTTTAGGTAGGTGTGGCTGACTCTTAACTTTTATAAAGAATATCTCTTTTGATTTGAGACTTCAGTCTTTGCAACTTTACAGACCTTCTTTATGCACCAAGAGCTTGTAACACTTCAAAGAGAAAGGAAAAATTGAAATCGCATCATATGACCCCTTTAAACAATTAAATAAACTGCAGAATGTTATGTTTTTCTAATACACGCATGAATTGCATGTATTCAAACAGCGATGCACGAGCTCGCAGCGGCAGGGTTCAAAGTCCAAAGTGCGAGGAAAATCTGCGCTGAAACGGTGTTATTCGTCAGCTGCTCAGTAACATTTTTATGAATTTTTACAAGGCATGTGACAATGCGATACGTGCAACAAACATCTTCCCAAATTCGTAATGAGAATCATTTGTCAACAAAAAGAAGCACTGAGGTCTTCCTGTGGGTTTCTGCCAAAATAAAAGCGGAGAAGCAGCAAGAACTCCATCAACATTAATAAATGTTGTTGTAATTTTACTGTTGTGTAAAAAAAATAAAAAAATAAAATATGAAAATAATAATTACAACAGCTCGATTAATACATTTATTGTAACATACTGTTCAGACTGGGATCTATAATATTTTCTATAAGTCTCTTCTGCTCAGCAAGGCTGCATTTATTTGTACGGTAAAAGATACATGCCTGATTCAAGACGGGGGTCTAAAAATGGCCAAAAAATGTTTTACTAACTTAATTTAAAGTTAAATTGTGTTTTATTGGTATAATGTCTGCTAGAATGTTAAAAAATGTTCAGTGTTAAGTAAACATTTTTAAATTGTTGTTTTGTAAATGATTTTTTCTTTGAAAAGTAAGACAAAACAGTAAAAAGCACATTTTGGCTATTTAATTTATGCAATGGTGAAAAAATTTGCAAAATGGGGGGAAAAAACGTGAAAAACCGTATTCGGCCTTCGGCCCAGTGTTTTATTTTGTTCGACTTTGGCCAAGAATTTTCATTTCGGTGCATCCCTAATGCAATCTACCCAAATATTAATTTCACTACAAAAAAAGCAAAATTAGTTTTAGGTAGGTGTGGCTGACTCTTAACTTTTATAAAGAATATCTCTTTGGATTTGAGACTTCAGTCTTTGCAACTTTACAGACCTTCTTTATGCACCAAGAGCTTGTAACACTTCAAAGAGAAAGGAAAAATTGAAATCGCATCATATGACCCCTTTAAACAATTAAATAAACTGCAGAATGTTATGTTTTTCTAATACACGCATGAATTGCATGTATTCAAACAGCGATGCACGAGCTCGCAGCGGCAGGGTTCAAAGTCCAAAGTGCGAGGAAAATCTGCGCTGAAACGGTGTTATTCGTCAGCTGCTCAGTAACATTTTTATGAATTTTTACAAGGCATGTGACAATGCGATACGTGCAACAAACATCTTCCCAAATTCGTAATGAGAATCATTTGTCAACAAAAAGAAGCACTGAGGTCTTCCTGTGGGTTTCTGCCAAAATAAAAGCGGAGAAGCAGCAAGAACTCCATCAACATTAATAAATGTTGTTGTAATTTTACTGTTGTGTAAAAAAAATAAAAAAATAAAATATGAAAATAATAATTACAACAGCTCGATTAATACATTTATTGTAACATACTGTTCAGACTGGGATCTATAATATTTTCTATAAGTCTCTTCTGCTCAGCAAGGCTGCATTTATTTGTACGGTAAAAGATACATGCCTGATTCAAGACGGGGGTCTAAAAATGGCCAAAAAATGTTTTACTAACTTAATTTAAAGTTAAATTGTGTTTTATTGGTATAATGTCTGCTAGAATGTTAAAAAATGTTCAGTGTTAAGTAAACATTTTTAAATTGTTGTTTTGTAAATGATTTTTTCTTTGAAAAGTAAGACAAAACAGTAAAAAGCACATTTTGGCTATTTAATTTATGCAATGGTGAAAAAATTTGCAAAATGGGGGGAAAAAACGTGAAAAACCGTATTCGGCCTTCGGCCCAGTGTTTCATTTTGTTTGGCTTCGGCCAAGAATTTATTTCAGTTCATCCCTTGTAAATAGCCTTCAAATATATTTGATTTTGTCCATATATACATGACAAAAAGAGAAGATGAACACTAGCTTAAGCAAAACGCTGCCGTACTTTGTAACTGCTTATGTAAACGTGCTGTAGGGGGAAGTTGTGGCCTAATGGTTAGAGAGTCGGACTCGTAACCCAAAGGTTGCGGGTTCGAGTCTCGTACCGGCAGGGATTGTAGGTGGGGGGAGTGAATGTACAGCGCTCTCTCCCACCTTCAATACCACGACTGAGGTGCCCTTGAGCAAGGCACCGAACCCCCAACTGCTCCCCGGGCGCCGCAGCAAAAATGGCTGCCCACTGCTCCGGGTGTGTGTTCACGGTGTGTGTGTGTTCACTGCTGTGTGTGTGCACTTTGGATGGGTTAAATGCAGAGCACTAATTCCAAGTATGGGTCACCATACTTGGCCACATGTCACATGTCACGTCACTTATTGTCATAGAAATGGACTGAGAAGTCTGAACTGACCAGCAGATCACATGATCATCACGGTGGCTCTTAAGATTACTCCAGTTATGCTTTGCCAGCATGGGTTATTCTCAATGAGGAGTTGGGAATTGTGGCATTAACTTGCCCCTGAGTGGACCTTTATTCAGATTTATTATGCAGCACAGTTGTCGCACAGTAAACCACACTTTTCACATGCTCTGGGCTTTTTACCCTATATATCTTAGGCTATGAATCACTGTAATCACAGGCGGATATTGTAATGTTGCCAGAGTATTTGTTACTCACCCAATACATTGTTTTTATATATATATTTTTTTTAATTAAATTTTTTAATAATTTTATATTTAATCTGTATCTACCTGTATTTATGTTCTACTGTTAGTGTTATCTGTATGCACCAAGGGTCTGAGAGTAACGCAATTTCAATTCTCTGTGTGTATGTGCTGTACATGTGGAAGAATTGACAATAAAGCAGACTTGACTTGACTTAAAATCGTACATCGTAACTCAGAATGTCAAGAAGAAAAGACAGATTATGACTCTGCAATGGTGTTATTCCTCATTTTTCACAGCCTTAATATGGCAGTGCATGTTTTTAAGTCAGATTTGCTTTTCTTACAGAATTGATTGGGGCAAACAAATTTAAAAGTGCCTCTGCTTCCTCTAAAGGGATCAAAATGTTATTTACTATTTCATAGATGGTGATCTTGTCTTTTTCTATAACATGTTCTGTCAAAAATTTAATATTTTCCTGGGCTCCTTGTTTCTTTTCAGGACCAGAACAATCTAAACATTTTTTACAAATCCTGCACTAAAATTTTACTTTACTTTTAAAAAATTTTTTTTTTTTACCTTTACTAGTGAAACTAGTTTCCATTAGGCTTTTTTTTTTTTTTTTAGAGGATGCAAATATTGTACGTAGCTTAAATATGTTTGTTTTGACCTGGCAAGGTTATTTTAGTGACGTTATGTGTATTTGTGGTTGTAATTGGCTGCATCTTCACTTCTTGTTCTGCCCTCTGGTCAGGGGCAAGCCTGGCCACCCACTCGCTGCGTTAAGCTGTGAGTAAGTGTGTACGTCATAGTGCTCTTGCTCTATGGCTTGTGCTCCTCCTGAGGGGTGTGGTGCTCCAGAAGGAGCTGTTCTGGCACTCCGCCACATCTGTCACTCTCCGAAGAGAATTGGGTGAATGGTCAGCCTGCCGGCTTAGATGCCAAATCTGATCATAGGGATTCAAATTTGCGGCTTTTGGCATGGCTCTGTAGGATCTCCCACCCTCCCCTGCAGATGCAGCAAGAGTAGCGTAGTACTCTGGTGAATAGGGACTGATTTATTGCTGTGGTGTTGAGACTCCTCTTCCTGCTCTTAACTAGAGCTGTGAGGAGATTAAAGCTGTGGTGCTGTCACCCACAGGCAGACATCTCTCCTCCTTCCGATCATTCCTCCTATTAAGATTGGCTGTGGTTGTAATGGTCAGCTTGTGCCATCACCTTCAGGGCTTTGGGACAAAAAAAAGTTAGTGATGGTTCAGTTAAGTCAACCTCAAAGAGATGCCTTGCTTTTTTAAACTGATGGTCTTTTTCCTTATCAGTGGAATGTAGGGCTGGGTATCGTTCAAAATTTTTCGATATCGATACCGATACCTTGACTTCGATACCGGTTCCTGAACGATACTTTTTTCGATACCAATTTTATGAAATCAATTTTAACAAGATTACATTATCTAAAAAAAAAACTTTGGTTTTATTTTTCAGCTTGTTGATGTTTATACAAACTCAAAGACTCATCTCCTGAGCCACTGCACAAAGGAACAAAATGTAACCAACACAATAAATCAATGCAAAATAGTTTTAATAAAGCTCAAATAGTCTTCAGTTTACACATCTGTTAGGCTACATTTACACTAGTTAGTGTTCGTTTTAAAACGCATAGCTCAGACAGAATCATGATTTCTATTTATTTTCCACTGATTTAAGGCCCGTTCACACCAAGCACGATAACTATAAAGATAACGATAAAGATATAGTTCTAAAAATCGTTCTCAATATTAAAGAATAGCATAGATCACACCACAACTATAACGATAACGATACAGAGGAACGATATCGTTGGAATCACTTTCAAAACTATTTTTTTTCCAGCTGATGAACGATAAAACACTGACA
>NW_015658519.1:2000815-2019630 GCF_001515625.1 Sinocyclocheilus rhinocerous | reverse complement strand
AGAACAAATAAATAAGAAATGCTACATACATTGTATGAAGTAATCAAATGTATAAAACACTGCATATTCTTCACTGTGTAAATATATATTTCTTCTTAACGTTACAAAATTGATTTAGTCAAGAGCAGTGAGAGATTTTCTGTCTCTTGATGTTTGATTAACGTGAATGACAGACAGCAGGAATATTAGACTGCTGTCACTTTAAGAGCTGCCCGGATCAATATACTGTTTCACATGCGTTTTCTTTCTCAGCTGTTTGCTTTCACTTAGGACCTAAATTACTGTGTTTACGAGGATACATGCAAAGATAGCCATTTTGACATACAAATGTGTTTATTTAACAGTTCAAGGCCTATAAAGTGGCAAAAATAATTTCAATACCAATGAGTCAAAGACTCATCTCCTGAGCCACTGCACAAAGGAACAAAATGTAACCAACACAATAAATCAGTGCAAAATAGTTTTAATAAAGCTCAAATAGTCTTCAGTTTACACATCTGTTAGGCTACATTTACACTAGTTAGTGTTTGTTTTAAAACGCATAGCTCAGACAGAATCATGATTTCTATTTATTTTCCACTGATTTACTGATGAGCATTAGCAGCTTCCAGCGCTGTCTGCTTGTGTTCTCTCTTCCATGATCGCTGCTCTGACTCTGAGTCAGAGGTAATAACATATTTAATTTCAGCAACATTACATGGCCAAAACACACATTAGATGGCAGGGCCGGATTTACCTATTTTCGTGACGTAGAAAAAAACGTCATTTTAGTCATTTTAGAGCTGATAACAGAGGCTTGAGCCATTGATATGCAGGCTAACGCAGTTATTTAATGCGGTTCGTCTATGCGTCTCTCAGCAGCGTTCAGCAGCAGCGTCTACTAATAGCCTAGCGAATCTTTAAGTTAAACTCCTTCATGAACCTCGCTACTGAGAAATGTCATGTAGCTTTTCAGCTGCGAAACTATTTTACTGATAAATTCGCGGTGCAGCGCTGACAAGAAGTTTCTGTTCGCGTCTCCGCGTGTCTGCACTGTGTGTGTGTCTGTGAGAGAGACTGGGAGAAAGCGTGATTTCCGTAGCCTACATAAAAAAGGTGGAAGACATGGAAATAGTTTGTCATTTTTTACCCTATTGTTTGTTAAATTTATTTGCTCAATATCTTGAGCAATGCGTAAATCCGGCACTGTTAGACGGCAATCGGAAGTTATTACAAACACTCGATGGTGGTTTAAAGTGAGTTTTGAGTAAAAGCGGAATATAAATCTTATTTATTGTCTTATGTAGCATGATGCTACAGTTTGCATGAATGGTCACATAACACGCGCTTTTGGTCGTGTATAGTAGGTGTGTTCGACTTGACGCGGACCGACTGTGCAGACCGATCGGTGTATTACAGTACCACGAGAGCTAAAGAGAGCAGACTGCTCCGTGTGCTTTCGAATCGCTCTCGCGGATGATCGATCTGCGCCGCGCCTCTAGTCGAACACACCGGCAAGTGCTGCAGGCTTATTGGCTCACTGACGCTGATGAGATTAACCCCTTAGGTATCGAAATTTGGTACCGAACGACGAGACGTTTTTCGATACTCGATGGTATCGAGGCAATTCGGTCGGTGCCTAAAAAGTATCAAACTCGATACCCAGCCCTAGTGGAATGAATATTTGTGCTGGTCTACTGGTTTTGGTGAAGTTGTGTAAGTCTGTAACATTTATTTGCTTTGTGTGGTTTGTAGCAGTGACTGTATACTATGATATTGCCTTACAGGAAGTCTTGACACCTCCTGCCATGCTGCACGACCACTAGCTCATTATGAAGTTATCTAGTTTTACTCACTCTTGTCACCCTAGTTTACGTTTTTTTTTTTGTTTTTTTCTGTCATTTGTTGCCATAGTGCTGTATAGCAATAAACTATGAAGTTTCATGTCCTCAGAACTTTTGTGGCACAGGTTTCTTTTGGGGTTTTTTTTTATTTTAGGATGCCTAAAACGCAACATGCTTAAGCTTGTTTTTCAGTGTGGCTCTTTGATCCTTAGATTAGGCTGGTCAGTATAGATTTTCACCAGGATAGTTTTAGCAGCCATGTGGAGAGGTTTAGAGAGAGAGGAAAATTGGGGGTTGGGTGAAGGAGGAACTGGATGGGAGGAGCCTGAGATGGGGTGGAAAATTTTTCTTTTGGGGGTAGCTGAAGTCGAGGCATTGCATTCCTCGCCCACCCCCCGCTCATATATGCGTAACACCCCCTACATGTGCATATTCACTAACTAACTCATATACACACATGGAGGTAGTTGTGGTTGAGTAGGACATCTTAGCAGGCCGCATTTTTCCCCCACCCTTGCCTGGTTTATCTCACATCTACATAATTCCCCCTGCTCATCTGATTACCTTGCACTTGGGACAAGCTGGTTAGGTATGCAAAGTGTGTATGAACTTACACCTTACTCATACTCCTTAAATGCTTCAGAAACACACAAATGCAGGTGGCAACAGGGCTGGTTTTAAGACTTGGCTTCAGCAGGTGGGCTGCCTGCATGTGTTCCTACATCTGCCTGCCTGGTCTGGCAGCTGCTGTTGTTTAACTACCACTGCTTCTGCTGCTGTCTCACTTTAAACTCCTTTGTTCTTTTCCCACCATCAATGAATTGTAAAGAATGAATGACTTTAGGCTTGGTGCCTGTGTGTGTTGGCCCTTTTGTCTGGAAGCAGAAGGAACAGAGGGTGGGGGCTGGGATCAAAGGTTGGCAAAGAGTCAGTTACAACTGATTTAACTGCAAAAAAAAAAAACTAATTCTCACCACCCTTCAACTGCTCTTGTATCTCTCAACAGCTGTGACTCACTGGCTGAAAATTTTATAAAGAATGGTTAAAGTGAACAAAATGGGCTTGCTCTCACCTAGAGCTATTTGTGTTAATACTCCCTCTCTCTCTCTCTTTCTTCCTCTCCAGGTCCTGTAACCTGACTTTGCCTGACGCTGCGTTCTCTGAGAGAATTAAGGAAATATGGAGTGACATGCTGCAGATTAGTTAGCGGATTAGCGGCTTTGAGGACATCCACCTCTGTGTGAGCACACATTCCCTGTCCTGCTTCTGAAGCTCGGCTGCACAGCAGGAACACTGCAGCCATGGCTGACCCAGGCATGATGAGCCTCTTCGGAGACGATGGGAATCTGTTCTCTGATGAGTTGGAGGGCCTGGGGGACTGTGGCTACCCCCAAGGTCAGGCAAATCCAATGAGTCAACAGATGACCCATGAGCACCAAGGCTACGGGCAGCTCCCCTCTTCTCTTCACCTCTCCTCACCTGCCGTACCTGGACAGGCCAAGCTTGGCCTCCATTTTGACCACTTCAATCAGTATGAGCAGCCCAAGATGCATCCAATGGACCAGCAGGGGGGCCGGATGATGGGGAACGGACCAGTTAATGGCATGTCCTCCCCTCATTCCCGCTATCACGGTCCTCCGCCAGGTGCAGGAGGGTCTGCAGGGCATCATGTCTACCCGGGAGCACAAGGAGATGGCCAGAGCCAGTCATTTTCAGATAGCGGAAATGCGTGGGGCACTCAAGCGATGCAGGTGCCCGATCAAGCTAGACCCGCTTTCCAGCAGCAACCTCCACAAGCCTCGTCTCATCAGCACTGCCCTGCCGGACCACAGGGACATGCCCACCAAATGGGCCCTTTTATCGGCCGTGGTGACTATGCCATGCAGGGCCACAACCAGACGCAAACACCCCCCAGAATGAACCACTTTCCCCAAGGCCTCCCTCAGGAAGCCAATCATTTCATGGGTCACGTGGGGATGACTCAGAATCCCGGCATGTCGGGACCCCCCATGCGTCACCCAGCACAGCCTCCTCCGCAGCATCAGCAACCCAATCAACAATTTCTCCACAGGCCTGGCCAAGGTCCGGTTCATCAGGAGTCTGTTGCCAGCCACAACCCCCAGTTCCCACAAAGCCCTTCAAGACAGCAGCAGCAACAACAACAGCCGCAGCAGCAGGTCATGGGCGGAAGACCCCACCAAAACATGGGATATAACATGCACAACCAGCAAGTCCCTTCCAACACTGTAAACAGCTCAGGGCAGTACCCTCCCTATCCTTCGTACGGCAACCTTAATCAGGGATTAGCCAACACTTCAGGGATGAGTCCCAATTTGAGCCTTACCACCAGCAGCAACAGCAACCCTAATGCTCCCGTGACCCAGGTGCAGCGTTACCCTGCCCCGACGGGGCCCCAGCGCTACCCCACACCTGGGGCTCAACAGGGACCAATGCACCAGCAGCCCATTCATGTGAACCAAATCAACACCCAGCCTATGCATCCAGCTCAGAACCAGGTTGCAGCCCAGCAGAAGCTGCAGCAACAGCATCTACCGCCTCCACCTCAGGGATCATACGCCTCCCCTCCTTCCATGTCGCCCATGAGGAACCTGGCTACCCCTGCGGGCACGCCTCCTCCCCAGCAGAGCCGCCCGCCCAGTGCGGGTTTGGTAACTGATGTGGGCGGCTACCCCGGTGTGCCGCATCAGCCTCAAGGCCCAATGGCTCACGCCCAGAGAGGAGCCTGCCCAATGAATGCAGCTCCGCAGCATCCCCACCAACAGCTGTCGTCGCATCCCTCACACCCACATCCTCCACCAACCCAGATGTACGCTGCTTTGTCACCCAATCACAGGGCCACGGGCGCTCAAGGAAGACCTCCAGCAGGACCGGGTGCGAACCACACAGAGCCCCAGGACCAGAGGCTGCTCGCCCAACAAGCGCAGCGCCAGCAGCTGCAGACGCCCCCATTGCCTTTCCAGCAGCAACAGCTGCAGCAGGTGCACACCCCTCCCTCGATTCCCCCGTCACAGACACACCTGGCTGCACACCACCAGAGCTCCCCTCCGTCTCAGCAGGCATGGGCACCTCCTCACCAGTCGCCTCCACCCATGCAGAAAGTGCCTCGCATGCAGGTGAGTTGTGCAAATGAAGCATGCCTTCCATTGCCATTAAAAGTCTTTTGGAAAGTCCATGTTGTGCACGTGGGTGGCAGAAGGCCCGTTTGAAGGTTTCTCTTAGCGGCTATGGTGCCGCCTGTGCCCCACATGTGTGGAAATGGATTTTTACAGCTGTTTGTTTCCTCCTCACTGCATATCCTGGCCCTCCCCAAGACACAGGCGCCACAGTGCTAATCTCCAAAGCCCTACCCCTCCCCCTTCCCACTCTGAAGGGGAAATGCTCCCTTCCTGCTCGCTGTAAGCATCACTCTCCTCCCCCGTCTGCACTCCTTCCGTTCCCCTCTTGCTCGCTCTCTGTCTGCATCATTTCTGTCTCTCTCTCTCGCTCTGCTCTTTCTGTTTGCTTTGCCTGTCTCGGAGGACTCATGCGTGAGTTAATGGCGTACAGCAGGATGCGTCCTGTTGGGAGGGTGGAGGAGGGAGCCAGTGGGGAAGGGAGGTTAGCAGCTCTCAATAGCTGCGTGTGTCACGTGCTTCTGATGCCATTAGCTTGTTTTGCTCTGAAAGCCTCTTTCTCTGGTGACCCATTCACACACAATGGCTGCTGTTATGCCAGCATGCACATCCTGCACATAGCATTTTTGTGTCTCTTTATCTCACTCATACCAGCGTTGACAGCCATGGCTCGATGTCAGTGGTGGTGTCTGGCTGATTGTGTGATTATATTAAAGTTTTGTGGTTGACATTTAAGATCAGTCTGTATTAATTCATCCACCTCACTTGTGACCTAGATGAAGCGCATGCAGTTAAGTGTACCACTTTCACTGTAGCTAATAAGCCATCTCATTTTTGTCCCAATCATGAGTTGTCTAAAGACATTTAATTCTAACATATTTTCTATCTGCTATGGTGTGAATGAAAATACACCCTATTTTCTAAGTGCATGAGCTTATTGTGCACAATTTATCTGTTCAACAATTCATAACTGGTGTTACAATGAAACCACAGACTTTTCTGGTGACTTAAACTAGATGTCTCTAATCATTTAGTCTGTTTAACACTGACAATTTTTTACAATTGACTGTAAGCTCAATATCAGATCTGTCTCTATCCAATCAACAACCGTTAAACCAGCAACTGCAATCAACAACCACTTAAAATCAAGTTCCCAGCCCTACATGTTAATCTGTTTTACTCCGATGTATGTCACAATATAAAAGAAAAGATTTGTCAGTGCTTCCTTTACATCATGACCAGTGTTGGGAAGGTTGCTTTGGAAATGTAATGGGTGACAGATTACAAGTTACCTTATTTCAAATGTAAAAAGTAGTGTTAACTATTTAAACTTATTAAAGTAATGTAACTGATTGCATTTGATTACTTTTTGATTACTGTTCAGAATTCAAATTTTTGCTACATTTTTCTAAACTGTTAATCATTTTGAGACATTTAAAGCAGGCAGGGTTAACCTTACAGTAGTACTGAACACTGATTACTGTCAGACTTTCAAAATACTTCATCACTTTAATTAAGATAATTTAATTTTAAAGCACAGCCACCACTAAATCAGACTTTAGTACCTCTTTTTACTTTAAGATTGTTCCGAGGTAAAATACAGATTTAAAATCATATCAAAATATAGTTTTATTGCTATGACACTGTTTTTGAAATCAAATCTTTGCATAGCTATGACAGGAAACACTGGCATCTAACAATGCCTTGGGGAAAAAAAAGTTAATTTAAAAAATATAGCATATACACAAGCCCAAATAGGAAATATAACAGATATCAAATAAGCATGTGTCCTATTCTGTGTCCTAAACTCCTGAAACATTGGTGTCCCTTTTATTTTATTTTTTAAATTTTTTTTTTTTTATAAAGAGCAGTCGATGCAATTTGGAAAGAAATCAGCCAAATCTGTTTGTGTGTGAAAATATTCAGTTGTAACCACCTTTGTAATCGTTAACACTTTCACATTTTTTTCACAGTAACTGTAACTGATTACGGTTACATTTATTTTGTAATTAAATTGCGTAATTCCGTTACATGTAACTAGTTACTCCCCAACACTGATCATGACTTTAACTCCACATTTTAGACCAGCTGAGACGGCATACATTGATATCAGGATCTCTCATCTAATTTCTGAAACCTGCAATGGTTTTCAAAAAAAATATTGAGCAGGAACATAAATTGGCATTAAGTTAGTCACATGTGCTGGTCACTTTCTTGCACACCAAGTTATCAAAGAAACATAGGCCCCATTTTCTCCGCTCAGAACGTACAGCGCTCACCTCTCGTGCTATTAAATGCCAGAGCCGTGTCATTCATGAGATATTGAGAAATTTGATGCGAATTAAATGGAGACTGTGACCTTTAAGTAGAGCAGTGCTTCATCTAAGGGAACAGACTCTTCATTGTGGCTCCAGTCAAACTGGTACCAAGCGCAAGTGTTCACAACATCACACTGGGCTTTAAGAACTAAAATAGAAGTGCAGATGGCAATGCATGCATGCCATGTTTATGATTCCTTTATTTCCCATTTATCTGTTCATGCAAGGTGCCAGCCTCCTGAGACTCTCTGTTGACAGCAGCTGCCTGCCATCTTAGTGGTTTCACACTCTCTCTGGGTCAGATGCAAGCAGAGCAGTGCTTCCTAAATATTCAGCATATAGTCAGGAGGGTACGAGTGTACGCTTGCACTTGCTGTTCTTAATTTGCGCAAACCAAATGTTGTAAAAGGAAGTTGCAACACCGAATGGGTAAAATGGCAAGTGCATAAATGTTCTAGTAACTCCTGTCTGGCTTTTTGATATGTGTTAAGCCCTAACTTGCCATCGTTGTCCATTTTTAAAGGTTGGTACTTTACAGAGCTTTATAAGTTCATGTGACACAGAGATAGGAAGCCTTTGCTATACTTTGGCATCCTCAAGCGTTTTTATTCTGTGGGAGTTTTATTTGGAGTAGTTAGCTGCTAGTAAGTAGCTCACAGTATCTAAGTGTTTCAGTGCCATAAATTTGTACCTCATTTAGATGAGCCAGAGCAGCCAGAAGCAGACTGAAGTTCAACAGCAGTGAGCAATGAATCTTGAAGATAAAGTTTAGCAAGGGTTAGGCTCTGTGTCTGGGAGCCAGCTTTTCATCAGATGAATTGGGTGTTAACTCACGAGTTCGCCCTGCAAAAAGCCTGCCGTGCTGAGCCCAAGCGCAGTGCTCCTTCAGGGAGTATTTAGCTCACCGAGTGAGCACTTTGCCTGCTAGATTAACTGACACGTCAGTCTCCCCCTCCAAGAGATGAAATCCTATATTGAACATACTGTATTCTGGACTGCTGCTGTCAAATTAGAAATGCAGAGAGCGCGTGTGGTAGGCCTATTGTCATTCATGCAATTGATTATTGGGGAGGCTTGGCAAGAGGAGAGACATTTATCCGTTAAAGCGGCGGCAGAATGCTCGCTGTTCCAGCTGCTCTAATGATCACCGTTGAACTGGGTGTTGGGCATTTTCTGTGACCTTGCCACTGTTTGGCATGCATGGTGCACCCTTATTTCTCATGCTGTTGTTTACAGGAAATATGCATTTCATCACCACAATGATGTGGTTTACAAAGTCTTTTGTTTTAAAAGCGAAGTGCATGGTATGCAATAAAACTCTAGACTAGAATCAACATATGGCTTATGGAGAATACACAATATTCTTCCTGATTTGCCAGGATGGAAACTGGTTTCACCAGGCCAGTTTTTTTGTGTATATGCCTTTTGAAAGCTGTAGCATATTGCATTAAATTTGCTGACTTCTAAAACCGAGGCATTTATGAAGTATCGATATAATTTATTAGTGTCATAATGCCTCAGTCCCATCTGCTGCAGGGACTCTGGGAAGCTGGACGCTTAGCACAGCTGCCAACATGTTTCCTGTCAGTCTGTCTTTGCCATGAATGGAGAGGGGGACAGAGATAACTGCAAAGAAAAAGGCAAAAACGTTGCCGTGTTAATGCTGCCGAGTTACAGCTAACACGGGCCCTAATGGGAGCAAAGGGAATCAAACCAAGTAACATGGCATGCCTCAAGGGCCAACAGCAGCAGGGGCAGCTGTATGAGTGCATGAAAATGCGAAGATGTTTATTCACCTTTCCCCAACTTATCCTAGCTTTTCTGGGCGATTTAAAAAAAAAATGCTACTTAATGTATCTGGTGTTGATTAATGTAAAGAAGCAGCGATGCAATGAGCTTTGTTCAGCTTCTCTGTGGTTGTGAGATATGCAAAAATTCAAAAAGGAAATCCTCTAGTTGTGTCTCCTGCCTAGGTTATATTTCTTCTTTTTTGGTACTAACAGCTCCTGTCTCTCTCCTCGTCATCAGCATTCTCCATCAGACCCTTCCCTGGAGATGATAACATCTAGTAAGACACCTGCCTTGGGCCCAAACCTCCAACCAGCCAACTGTGAAATACAGCAGACGAAGAGCGAGCTCAAGCCAAAAAAGAAGAAAAAGAAGAAAGCCAAGACGAGCGAAGACCAAGAGGGTAACAACATTATCGGTGAGGCCGGAGGAGCTTCTCTGATAAACGAGGGAGACTCTCTTATGACTCCTGTGGAACAGTCTGTCGTTGAAAAGAAGAGCAAAAAGAAACCAAAGGAGAAGGAGCCCAAGGAACCGAAAGAGCCCAAGACTCCCAAAACCCCGAAGACTCCTAAGACACCCAAAGAACCTAAGGAGAAAAAAGTGAAGACTGCCACCCCGAAGCCTAAGAGCTCCAAAAAGCCCAGGTATGCAAAATCTGAGCCTCCTGTAGTCTTCAAAAATCATATCTAAAGTTTTATCTGCATTTTGTGTTTAAATGTTGCAAATGTACCCCATATTTACATGAGCTTCCAAGTGTGAAATGTCCATATTTACTGTAGGTGCTTACTCGTGTGCTGGATGGAGTCACAAAGCCTCATGTGATCATCTGGTTCATTGAACTGTAGATATGTTTAGTATGAGTTGTTTTTTAGGTCTGGTACAAGCTGATGGTGCTTTATCAGAGTTCAGAGTTGTCAGAGGTGTTATGTTTTATAACGTTTTTGAGAGACCAGGAACTTTATATTGTCTAAGACTGACTTTAGCTTTTTTTTTTCTCTCTTTGAATTGCAAGCGCTAAACCACAAACGTGACACCTTTCTGATAAAACCATCGCTAGTTGCCTGAACTTAATTCTGGAGGCCTTTAAAAAAGATAATCGCATCTCATCTTTGCTGATCATTTGTTCTGTGAAGAATTAGTCGGTTTATATTTTATTAACGCTACCTAAAACGGTATACTATCATAAACCATCTCTCTTCTGGATATAGTTCACAATAATGCTGCTTATTACATTTAAATGATGCCCCCTTCCTTTTTTCCTTCGACCCCCATCCCCCTCAGAAAAGAGAGAAAATGCGTCCATCCTGAATATGCAGAGCAAGGTTGCATGGCCATTTTTCCTCTAGCAGAGGTAGTAACATGATCCGGCTGAGGAATGTGTCCGCCTTCCCCCTTAACCTCCTCATCCCCAACCCCCACCCCCCTCGCATATCCGAAGCCCCGTCACTCCACCGCCGCGTCCCTTTCATCCAGAGGAAAAGGGCCGGGCCAAAGCAAGCTCATCTGCAGCACAGTGCCAGAGCAGTAGGTCATCTGAAGGGGGAGGAGGGAAGAAAGTGTGTGTGTGTGTGTTTGTGAAGGAAAAGAGGAGGGGGGACGTCTCCATTCAAAATGGCACCTAATGCTAGTTAGTCTACAATGCTGTCTCATTAATCATGCCGGCCTGAATTTGACCAAATCTGCTACAGAGCTGGATGTGTGGTGTTAGCGAGCCCCTGTGGATAGTTTTTAAACTGTGTGGCCCCATTTCTCAAAAAGTGGGCTACATATAGCACATCTCGCATTTGATGTGAGTGTCATTCATTTCCCTTCCCCCATCTTCATTTGTTTGTTTATCAGCTCTTTTAACATTTTCCTTGTTTAGTTACTCTTTTCATGCAAGCGGAGTACAGGAAACTAGGTTGGACGTTAAAAGTCTTGGCCTTGTATCTGTTGGCGTTCTTATCTGACAAAGAAAGCACAACTATAAATAGTCATTCTCAGGCCGCACCCAGGGTAAAATGTTGAGCGTCTGTGAGCCCAGGTTTTTTTCCATATACACAGCCATCAAACACTTCAGAAAGATCCCTCCTCAGCACTGCATTGCATGCGGCTCTTTCCCCCCACGAGAAGACTGTTTTGCATTGCAAATACACACCTCTCACCTTCAATTTATTGGCAGGTTCCCAAGCAACTATAGCAAAGCCCCCATTTTAGTCGGTGGGGTTGTTTTCTAACTGCATAACCACCTAACCTGGGTGGGCAGTTCCGCCGACCCTTTGATTTCCATCTCATGTCGAAGCAGAGTCTCTTTTTCTCTTTCGCAGATTATCTTAGCTACATCCTGTGCGCTCATATACGAAAACCACAACAGTCGCGGTTGCATAGGAAGTGCTGCAATGTGTGTGTACTCAAAGATCTTCGCTTGCGGGACCAGCATGCCTGTTTGCTCACGAGTCTAACTACAGCACCTTTACGTCAGACTGCTTGCTTGCTTGTCCTCAAACAAGCGCTCCGCCTTGTCTTCCCTCCAGGCTCCAGTGGAAAAAAAGTTGAATTCTGTGTGACATTGAACCTCAAAGACAAAGTGCAGAGAGGCGGATGGCACAACAGAAGGAAAGGGCCAAGCTAACTTTGTCCTCCCTGTATATTTTATCCTTCTAAGACTAGCAGACCTGTCCCACCTGAGCTTGGGAGTTTTCTGTTCTTGTGAAGTCTTGTGTCGCTGCTTTGGTGATCAGACAGGCCACCGTCTCAAAAGAGTGAGCAAGTGAGACGGTGCGGTGAATGGATTCGAGAAGTGTGCCGAACGCTGAATGCGCAGCCACTTGGGGGACAGGCAAAAGTGAAGACTCACATGCTGTCCATCAAAGACTCCCTCGCTTAAAACAAAGAGCCGCCCCCCATGCTATGCACATGAAAGACCCTACGCTCTGAAACACTGTTTCTTTTATCAAAAATTATTGCAATTTCTAATATTGGTTTCTTATTTTAATATACTTTAAAATATAATTTATTTTTGTGACGCAGTGCTGAATTTTCATCACCCATTACTCCAGTCTTCAGTGTCACATGATCCTTCAGAAATCATTGCTGATTTATTATCAGTGTTGAAACTGTTGTGCTGCTTTAATTTTTTATTTTATTTTCTATTAATAAAAAGTAAAAAAAAACAGCATTTATTCAAAATAGAAATATATTGTCTTTTCTAACAATATAAATCTTTACTATCACTTTTTATCCATTTAACACATCCTAGCTGAATAAAAGTATTAATTTCATTTAAAAAAAGAGGGAAAAAATGTACTAACCCCAAACTTTTGAATAGAAGTGTATATTGTAACACACAATTTCTATTTTGAATAAACACTTTCTTTTTTTCTTTTTTTTTTTTACTTTATCAAAGAATCCTGAAAAATTATAACGGGTCCCAAAAAATATAAAGCAACACAACTCTGTTTCTGACACTGATTATAAATCATCATATTAGAATGATTTCTGAAGAATCATATGACACTGAATACTGGAGTAATGATGCTGAAAATTCAGCTTTATCATCACAGGAATAAATTACATTTTAAATTATATTAAAATAGCAATTTAAACTAACAGTTTTCTATAATATTTCACAAAATTTAATTTTTTCTGTTTTTTGATCAAATAAATGCAGCCTTGAGGAGCATAAGAAACTTCTTTAAAAAAAAAACATTAAAATCATTATCATCCCAAACTTTTGATTTGCACTGTATGTTGCTTTGTTTTTGTGCAAGAACAATGAAACAAGTTGTGTTTATCACAGAACATGTTTGTCTATGCGTGGTTGCAGTTTATGTAATAAACCTGCCTTCTCAGTGATGTCGAGTAATTGAATGGCTCCACAGCACGGGTGACCTTGCTCTGAGAGCACAAGATGCAACGCCATTGCTTCCCCCCCCGACTCTCTTCCTGTGTTTCTCCTCGACTGTGCCTGTAACGCTTTCACACAATCTTGCTTGCCTACACTGTCCTTTTCCACCTATAATCACTCGCTTGCGATCCTTCTGCCGAGTCTCTTTCTAGCCCTTCCTCTCATTCCACGGCACAGTTTGTGTTCCTTCTCTCACATATCTCAACTCACCCACTCACATCCTCTTTCCACACGTTCTTTTTTTTTCTCTCTTTGAATTGCAAGCGCTAAACCACAAACGTGACACCTTTCTGATAAAACCATCGCTAGTTGCCTGAACTTAATTCTGGAGGCCTTTAAAAAAGATAATCGCATCTCATCTTTGCTGATCATTTGTTCTGTGAAGAATTAGTCGGTTTATATTTTATTAACGCTACCTAAAACGGTATACTATCATAAACCATCTCTCTTCTGGATATAGTTCACAATAATGCTGCTTATTACATTTAAATGATGCCCCCTTCCTTTTTTCCTTCGACCCCCATCCCCCTCAGAAAAGAGAGAAAATGCGTCCATCCTGAATATGCAGAGCAAGGTTGCATGGCCATTTTTCCTCTAGCAGAGGTAGTAACATGATCCGGCTGAGGAATGTGTCCGCCTTCCCCCTTAACCTCCTCATCCCCAACCCCCACCCCCCTCGCATATCCGAAGCCCCGTCACTCCACCGCCGCGTCCCTTTCATCCAGAGGAAAAGGGCCGGGCCAAAGCAAGCTCATCTGCAGCACAGTGCCAGAGCAGTAGGTCATCTGAAGGGGGAGGAGGGAAGAAAGTGTGTGTGTGTGTGTTTGTGAAGGAAAAGAGGAGGGGGGACGTCTCCATTCAAAATGGCACCTAATGCTAGTTAGTCTACAATGCTGTCTCATTAATCATGCCGGCCTGAATTTGACCAAATCTGCTACAGAGCTGGATGTGTGGTGTTAGCGAGCCCCTGTGGATAGTTTTTAAACTGTGTGGCCCCATTTCTCAAAAAGTGGGCTACATATAGCACATCTCGCATTTGATGTGAGTGTCATTCATTTCCCTTCCCCCATCTTCATTTGTTTGTTTATCAGCTCTTTTAACATTTTCCTTGTTTAGTTACTCTTTTCATGCAAGCGGAGTACAGGAAACTAGGTTGGACGTTAAAAGTCTTGGCCTTGTATCTGTTGGCGTTCTTATCTGACAAAGAAAGCACAACTATAAATAGTCATTCTCAGGCCGCACCCAGGGTAAAATGTTGAGCGTCTGTGAGCCCAGGTTTTTTTCCATATACACAGCCATCAAACACTTCAGAAAGATCCCTCCTCAGCACTGCATTGCATGCGGCTCTTTCCCCCCACGAGAAGACTGTTTTGCATTGCAAATACACACCTCTCACCTTCAATTTATTGGCAGGTTCCCAAGCAACTATAGCAAAGCCCCCATTTTAGTCGGTGGGGTTGTTTTCTAACTGCATAACCACCTAACCTGGGTGGGCAGTTCCGCCGACCCTTTGATTTCCATCTCATGTCGAAGCAGAGTCTCTTTTTCTCTTTCGCAGATTATCTTAGCTACATCCTGTGCGCTCATATACGAAAACCACAACAGTCGCGGTTGCATAGGAAGTGCTGCAATGTGTGTGTACTCAAAGATCTTCGCTTGCGGGACCAGCATGCCTGTTTGCTCACGAGTCTAACTACAGCACCTTTACGTCAGACTGCTTGCTTGCTTGTCCTCAAACAAGCGCTCCGCCTTGTCTTCCCTCCAGGCTCCAGTGGAAAAAAAGTTGAATTCTGTGTGACATTGAACCTCAAAGACAAAGTGCAGAGAGGCGGATGGCACAACAGAAGGAAAGGGCCAAGCTAACTTTGTCCTCCCTGTATATTTTATCCTTCTAAGACTAGCAGACCTGTCCCACCTGAGCTTGGGAGTTTTCTGTTCTTGTGAAGTCTTGTGTCGCTGCTTTGGTGATCAGACAGGCCACCGTCTCAAAAGAGTGAGCAAGTGAGACGGTGCGGTGAATGGATTCGAGAAGTGTGCCGAACGCTGAATGCGCAGCCACTTGGGGGACAGGCAAAAGTGAAGACTCACATGCTGTCCATCAAAGACTCCCTCGCTTAAAACAAAGAGCCGCCCCCCATGCTATGCACATGAAAGACCCTACGCTCTGAAACACTGTTTCTTTTATCAAAAATTATTGCAATTTCTAATATTGGTTTCTTATTTTAATATACTTTAAAATATAATTTATTTTTGTGACGCAGTGCTGAATTTTCATCACCCATTACTCCAGTCTTCAGTGTCACATGATCCTTCAGAAATCATTGCTGATTTATTATCAGTGTTGAAACTGTTGTGCTGCTTTAATTTTTTATTTTATTTTCTATTAATAAAAAGTAAAAAAAAACAGCATTTATTCAAAATAGAAATATATTGTCTTTTCTAACAATATAAATCTTTACTATCACTTTTTATCCATTTAACACATCCTAGCTGAATAAAAGTATTAATTTCATTTAAAAAAAGAGGGAAAAAATGTACTAACCCCAAACTTTTGAATAGAAGTGTATATTGTAACACACAATTTCTATTTTGAATAAACACTTTCTTTTTTTCTTTTTTTTTTTTACTTTATCAAAGAATCCTGAAAAATTATAACGGGTCCCAAAAAATATAAAGCAACACAACTCTGTTTATGACACTCATTATAAATCATCATATTAGAATGATTTCTGAAGAATCATATGACACTGAATACTGGAGTAATGATGCTGAAAATTCAGCTTTATCATCACAGGAATAAATTACATTTTAAATTATATTAAAATAGCAATTTAAACTAACAGTTTTCTATAATATTTCACAAAATTTAATTTTTTCTGTTTTTTGATCAAATAAATGCAGCCTTGAGGAGCATAAGAAACTTCTTTAAAAAAAAAACATTAAAATCATTATCATCCCAAACTTTTGATTTGCACTGTATGTTGCTTTGTTTTTGTGCAAGAACAATGAAACAAGTTGTGTTTATCACAGAACATGTTTGTCTATGCGTGGTTGCAGTTTATGTAATAAACCTGCCTTCTCAGTGATGTCGAGTAATTGAATGGCTCCACAGCACGGGTGACCTTGCTCTGAGAGCACAAGATGCAACGCCATTGCTTCCCCCCCCGACTCTCTTCCTGTGTTTCTCCTCGACTGTGCCTGTAACGCTTTCACACAATCTTGCTTGCCTACACTGTCCTTTTCCACCTATAATCACTCGCTTGCGATCCTTCTGCCGAGTCTCTTTCTAGCCCTTCCTCTCATTCCACGGCACAGTTTGTGTTCCTTCTCTCACATATCTCAACTCACCCACTCACATCCTCTTTCCACACGTTCTCCCTCACCGTCCCACACTCTTAGGCATTTCCCCTCCCCTAATTCAGGCACGTTTTAGCGCGATTTTAATTGCACCGCCTCCTTTGATTCCACTCACTAGCACAACTCTCTGTGACTAACAGGGTGTTCAGGTCCTGGCTCTTTTTTTTTTTTTTTTTATTAAAGTGACCTTGTTTTTTCTGGTGGTTCCTAATTAGCCTGCTCGCTTTGAAGGACACAGACGTACGTTTTTGTTTGCGTTTGTTAACTTGTCGTAGCATGTTCATTCTCTGCAGTTTTGTGTATGTGTGTTTACGTTTGCGCTTGTGCGACGCTGCAGAAGAGCTGTTGAGGGTAAACAGTCGTGTGTGTACGTGTGAGCAGCTGCTGTTAGAGCGAGCACCATGGGGGGGTCCAGCTGAAGATGAGTCATCTCACTGGCGACGGCAGGTGGTGTCCCATTAACCCCCTGGCCCTCTCTCCTCCTCCTGAGTGTCAGCACTGGAGCGGTGTGGCTCATACAAACCTGCAGCGGGGCCTGCGTCCTCCCCCTACTACTGCCAATTAGCCCCTCTCTCTCTGCCCGTTCCTCTCAGTCTACACGCGCCTCGGCCCACCCTGCTGGCCTGTGTTTCTTCAGCGTGTCCTGCATCCTATAGCAGCTCTGCCTTTTATGATTTATAAAGGTCAGCCATCGAAAGGAAGCCTGTCATCCCTCCCCCTAAACTGAGTGTTCTTCCTGCCCTCGTGGCTTTTTTTTTTTTCCCTCCTATCCATTTTTTTCTTTCTTCCTTTTGTACGTGCCTTCTTTTTTTCTCCTTATTTCTGGCTGTGTTTGCTGAGCAGTGACGGTATGAAACCCAAAGCCACAGAGCGGTGCGGCTGCAGGTGCTTGAGGAGTGTTGGAGAGAGAGACTCTGACTGAGGCAAGCAGATGGCTTTAGCCAGTGGCGTCCAGCCAGAGGAACAGGTGCGGGTCACATGACCGCCGGTTACCAGGGCGATTTGATTGCTCTTGGCGTGCGAATGAAAAGAGAGGGGGGCCCCAGAGTGAGTGAGCGCGAGAGCCTCCAGGGCATTGTGTAATCTGTGGCAGGGAGAGAGCGCGACTCTGAACTGGAAGTGGAGTTAACTAGTTCTAGTCTTCCCTCTCATTCCCTCATTTGTGTGTCTGAAACCGAACTTAAGAGGGGAAGGGCTTTAAAACTTAATCCGTTTTCCCCTCTTCTGTACGTGTGAACATAAGGTAGTATGGAGAAAGAACTGTAGGGAAAAGGTACAAAAGCTGTCGCTAGCCATCTTCTTTCTGGTATACAGACGTGGAATCAACATTGCCCATTTTCACATGACATTAGCTATGTTTCCATCCAAAGATGCGAATTTAACTTATGTGCAAAACTGGAATATCGCATAAAACATTTGCGAATAAAGCACCGTTTCCATCAAACGAGTCAAAGAGAACAAAATCGTCACTTCCTGATAAACTGGCACTAAATATCTCCCAAGAAAACTAGGAGAAGCCACTGAATATAATAATTTTCATATGTAATAAATTAGTTTGCGCTTCAGAGAGAGCAGACGTAACACAATAAATGCGGTCATTGCTTTAAGAGGTGGATGCCTGGTGTTTGGGAACGCAGTCATGTAAGACGGTAATTATACAGAAATACTTTGATGACAGACTTTCCTCAGGCATTTCAGAACGACCAAAACAACATATAGATGCTGTGAACGAGATCGGTCCGCTGGTTAGTCAATTTATCCCGTCTCATAGCGCAAAGTAACATGACTTTTTCAATGCGCATGGTGGAATTTATTCGGTAAATGTGTTTCCATCGTAGTTTGTGCTTTTTTTCTTATCGGATAAAAAGTTTATCCTACTCTATGCACATCTTGGCATTTCCATCCAGCGTTTTTTTTATGCGATAATCCAAAATGTGCCTAAAAATAGGTGGATGGAAACGTAGCTATTGCAACAGCAGTGTCCTGTGGTGTGATATTATACACCTAAAATGTCATTTTTCCAATTCTTGTACAATTATACATGTTTTTATGGCATATCGTTTGATTGCAGAACTTTTATTAAAGCATTTAATTGTTCTGTTGACTTTTTAAGCGAACTGTTAAAGCTAACAGGTGACTTTTTTTTTTATTTTTATAAATTTATAAAAATAAGACTGAACAGAAAAAAATACAAGTTCCCTTATGCCAAGTTCACACTGCATGATTTTCAAACTCGTCGGATCGCCATTTTTTTCACACTGCGTGACTATCTGGGGTAGCACTCATTTGCTGCTGTGTTCACATTGCACGATGGATCGGCGACGGGGGGTTTCTCATTGCATGACTTCACAATAGGAAGAATTGCCGACAGCTCTGTCTGGTCCGCAAACTACGTTTCACAACAAAACACACGCGAGAGGTGATAAGGAAATAACGCCAGAACCCGCGTGCGTCAGACCGGACTTCTCGTGAGCAAGACTGTAATTATTTAAAAAAAATATATATA
>NW_015658519.1:1969470-1997313 GCF_001515625.1 Sinocyclocheilus rhinocerous | reverse complement strand
ATATATATATATATATAGCCCGCAAATTGTCTGTGTGCTGATTTCCAGCTACAAGGAGAAAAAGAAAAACAGATTATGCAGGAGGGAGATGCAGGGAACAGGGATTGGGTGTTCTGCAAAGAGAGTTGGAGGTAAATAATTTTGCAGTAACTGTTATGCTGATGTTGTGGCTGGTCAAGCAAATGTTTGTGCTTGTTTCTGTATGATATCATTGTTCATATATCTATTCAAGTACTGATCTTCTGGTCTATAACTCCTCCCCGAACTTCCCTCTGCCCTGTATCTTGGTCTCTCATTGGCTGTAGGTCATCGCTGATGTAGTTTTCAGTCAGAAATCATTGCACACAGCGTGATTGTGAATCGCCGACAGCTCCAGATATTTAGCATGCCGAATATTTTGCGGGCGTCGGCGACGTGTCTGCGTTTCCTCAGATCGCGTCTTTGATAATTCACACTGCGTGATTGTCACTCGTGTGAACGAGCACCGATTTGCCTCAGATTTCGGGCATTTGTCTGCAATTTCGCAAAACCTGTCGGCGAGTGAAAAATCGGGCTAAAATCGTGCAGTGTGAACTCGGCATTATGCATTCATATAAATTATAACTTAAATTGTCTTCATTGAAGTAGTTTTTGGACTGGTTGTTTGCTATTCTGTTCTTTACTAAAACTATTTATAGTGTAATGGTTTGACATATGAACCAGACAAATCTGTGGTTTATTGGTGTGACTGTTACATTAACCAAACCTCCCTGTTCACCCACAGTGCTAAAAAGTCTGACTCGGAGTCCAGTAGCAGCACCAAGAAAGACGCAAAGCGCAAGAGAGAGCCCTCAGTCACCTCTGATGTGGAGAAAACACCGCCACATTCACCGGAGGAAGAGGAAGATGATGGTGTTCAGGTAAGCGTTGCTGAAGTTTTTACTTGGCATTTATCTAATAAAGTTATTGTTCAAAGAAAACTTTTCTGGTGGTCGACTAATGTTTTTTTCAGTGGTTAAAACCGATACCTAAAGATTGACAAGATAATACTGATAAAATGTCATCTTTATCATCTCATCAATACAAGTGATGGTAAATGAGATGTGATTTGATTTGTACACATACCAAAAATGTTACAACCAGTTATTTGTATATGTTAGGGTTGGGTGATTTTTCCGATTTTATCTATGAATTTGAATTTAATGTTTTGCCACGATTTTATTTTTTAGAAATCGAGGAATCACGATTTTGAATAGAAATTTTACCAAACGTTAGAATTAGACACGTTGACAATATGCCAGTGATAACAGTAAAGAGAAAAGAACGATCCAACCGCATGTCGGCGCACGTGATTAACCGCTCATGTGTGACACACTCATATCGCTAGGTGCCATTCACACAGAATGTGCTTTTGTGTTGACGATGCGACGCGGGCAGTGGAACAGAAAAAACATGCAAGAAGATGGGAGTGAACTTCTTTTAAAGGGGTGATATGATGCGATTTCATTTTTTCCTTTCTCTTCAGCATACCTCGCTTTTTCAGACCGATGAGTTTTGTAAAAATCGACGCGTTTCAAAAAGGCGGGGCATAGAGGAGAAACAATAATGTACAGTATGTGGAAAATAATGTGTTTTTTTAACTTTAAACCGCATAAACATTTCATTACACCAAATACACAAAATAATGTTCTTTTTAGCAGCATCATATGACCCCTTTAACTTGAGCATTGCATTTTTAGAATGCCGTTTCCTGCATGAGACGCTGCAAGAGACATGAGCGCAACAGTCAAACGCGTCCATGTTTACATTGAAAAAAAACAATGGAAAAGCAGCACAATCTAATAAAAAAACCTGTAAAGAACTACTACTCTGTCTGATATTTCATGTTTGCATCATGGTGACAGGCTGAAAGCTGCTGTTCATTGTTTTTACAGAACATTTAGCCTATGGTTAATAATAGTCTACTGGTGTTACCTTCAGTCATTTTAAATTTGAATTGCCTTGACTTTTGAGATTTAAAACAAAAAGTATTTTCTTCGTATTATTTCTAAACATATAATGTAAGACAAGTTTGTACAAGATGTAGTTGTAGTTCATGCATCTTTTCTGCAAAGAATAACATTTACATCATGTTGGCAACTTCATGTGTGTTGCACTTAGAATAGAATTTTCTGTTTTGCTAGAGAGTTAATAAAGAAAAAGTTACTTGAATCATGTTGTAGTTACATTTTCAAGTTAACTAGTTAAAAATCGTAAATATCGAATCAGTCAAACATTCTGAAAAAAAATCGAGATTTCAATTTTTTGCCACATCGCCCAGCCCTAGTATACGTTTTTCTATTATAATCTTTTTTTTTTTTTTTTTTTTTTTTTTTTTTGCCGTTGTGTAACGTTTTGTGTGTGTTGACTGCAGAAGAGGCGATCTAGTCGGCAGGTGAAGAGGAAACGCTACACTGAGGACCTGGAGTTTAGAATTTCTGATGACGACGATGGAGATGATTCTCCTGGACCAAAGTCTCCTTCAACCACATCTGAGCAGCAGGTCATTATCTTGAACATTTGGATGTGTTGTGTGTGTGTTAAGTTTGTTTATGCTGATGGCTGATTAACAATCCCCACAGTAGAGTTAGAAAACTACTGATGTAACCTGCTGTTTGTTATGCATGATGGATGTTCTCACACTGACTCCGTGTCCTTCATTCACACGTGTGCCGTAGGAGCTGCTGGATGCGGAGGGCCCTGTGGTGGAGAAGATCATGGGGATGCGTATGGGAAAGAAAGAGGTGAGCTGAGCCATCGAAAGCCTCTCACATGAGCTTTAACCGCTGCTGTCTACTGGATCAGGGCAGATTACACCTAACAGCTGTCTCAAATCCTGCCCCAGACCCTGTGATTGCCAGGAAGATGCCTGAGTGTGCTGATATTGTCTTCGGCCCGACAGCAGTAGTATTAATCCAGTGAAGGCCACACTCCCAGTCTCTGTTGTCATACTACTTTTGTCCTTGGCCATTACAGTTGAGAGCAATGCCAAAAAGCAGTGTTATTTGTCACAGGAAGTGGGTTACACTTGTGATGGATGAAAGTTATGCACACTAGTGATTTGACAGCTCCAAACATGTTACAAACACACTTTTTGATCACCAAATAATGTTCCTGCTCTTTATTTTACAGTTGGCGTCTGGTGAAGAGGTTGAAGTTGAGGAGTTATATGTCAAATTCAAAGGCTTGTGAGTATCTGTTATAGCATGCCTTCCATCTAGTGTCACTTATTTATATAATGAAGAAAACTGTAGAATTATTAGATTTAAAGAGTTAAACATTTAATGGAATTTTTTGCATTAAGTAGTGCAAACAAGCTACTACACGGACATCATCAGACTTTCTCAATGCATAAAACTATGCAGATGAATCATGGCCTCTAAATACACCTGTTAATTAAGAACAAGATTCCTTATTGTGCTCCCACACAAACATCCTCAGTCTTGTTTATCTGACATGCTAATTTCTGGACTATAGTTTTCCTGAGGTCATCCAGGAAATGACTTTTTATTGTTTGTTTTTTAGCAAGGTCTTGAGATGAAGCCATGTAAGAATAAACTGTCTCTCAGCGTGATTAATCTCAGGCCCTTAGACGCAGGCAGTGGCAGTGTGCAACGTTACTCCTTTGAAACAGCACCACAAAACAAAGCCTGGCCAAAAACAATAGGCCGTGCATGGCTCTTAGTAGCGCAGCTGCAAATGGGCTCCCGCCCGAGGAAATGGTAGGTTTGGCGTCTGCCGTAGCGCTGTGGTTTTGGCAGGAAGCCAGGCCCCAGGTCAGCTCCCTGTGAATGGGGCTGTGTGTGGTAGAGGAGCTGAAGTGATTCATGACTCCGCTGCACAGCTTACTACTAGCTGGAGAAAGAGAATAGGAGGATGATTGCTCTTTTATTTTTTATTTATTTATTTTTTGTTGTTGTCTCTGTTGTCATACTACTTTTGTCTTGGGGCATTACAGTTGAGAGCAATGCCAAAACGCAAAGTTGTTTGTCACAGGAAATGGGTTACACATGTGATGGGTGGAAATTATGCACACTAGTGATTTGAAGGATCCAAACATGTTATAAACACACTTTTTTATCACCAAATAATGTTCCTGCTCCTTATTTTACAGTTGGTGTCTGGTGGAGAGGTTGAAGTTGAGGAGTTTTACATCAAATTCAAAGGCTTGTGAGTATCTGTTATAGAATGCCTTCCATGCAATATCATTTTTTTGTATAATGAAGGAAATTTTATAATTACTAGGTTTAAAGAGTTAAACATTAATGGAATTTTTGCAAAATAGTGCAAACAAGCTACTAAACTGAGTAAATCGTCAAGAGTTTATCAACTGGAGAAAGTTTAAAACTGCTCATGCAGATGAATCATGGCCTCTTAATACACCAGTTAATTAAGAACAATATTCCTTACTGTGCTCCTACATAAACATTCTCAGTCTTGTTTATCTGACATGCTAATTTCTGAACTATATTTTCGCTGAGGTCACCCAGGAAGTGACTTTTTATTGTTTTGTTTTTCAGCTCTTACCTGCACTGTCGCTGGGCAGACATCGAAGAGCTGGAGAAGGATAAGAGAATCCAGCAGAAGGTCAAGAGGTTTAAGGCCAAGCAGGCCCTCAGTAACTTCCTAACTGAGGTTAGCATCAGCCCTCCATTTTCCTTGTGATCCACCATTTTGTCCTTTTTTTTCCCGTTCCGTTTTCTCCCTTCATTTTATGGCCCTCACTGATAATGGTGGCAGTATGTATGCTCAACAGTGTGTTGTGCTGGTATTATGGTGGATTTTTGAACAATATCATCCATGCTAAGGCAATAAAATGGCTCACTTCAGGCTCTTATCTCTGTTGTACGCAATCTCTCGGCACATGCTGCCTGGTTCAGTTCACAAGTTAAAGTAATTCAAGCTGTTGCGTTGAAATGTATGTCAAGACTTTCATTTCTGGTTTGCAACTCCACACTATATTCGAAAGAGCTTTTCAGTCAAAACCCGGTGGGGTTTTCCCAGAGAGATTTATGCCACCCACATCAGAAAGATCTGAAAATATTCTACTTAGTAGATTCTCATTTAGAGACTCGTAGTAGTTGGGGCTCAAGCAGCAATGAAGCCACCATTCTGCAATGCTCCATTTAACCAATCAATCACACTCTTATTGACAGATGGATGATGAGCCATTCAACCCAGATTATGTGGAGGTGGACAGGGTTCTGGATGTGTCTAAAAGCACCGATGAAAATGGAGAGGTATGACTTCTCTCTCTCATCCATCCACTTCAATCGTTCTCAAAGCATCTGTCTCTCAAAACAACATGGGTTACCTTTGATTAAAGCTCTTAGTAGATATTTTGCAGCTGTGAAGATGTCAGTCAGACCGCCCCCAGAAATTTTAGAAGAATGTTAGAACCCTTTTTTGGATAACATTGTTTTGACGTGTGTTCCTGCAGCCTGTAACTCTGTACCTGGTGAAGTGGTGCTCCTTGCCATATGAGGACAGCACGTGGGAGTTAAAAGCTGACATCGACCAAGGGAAGATTGAGGAGTTCGAGAGAGTGATGGAGCGTGAGCCAGAGCCGAAGCGCGTGGTAAGAGCTGGCACTTCTCTAGCCCTCTCTTTATTTTCTCTTTGGAGTGCTGAGCAAGTGAAGGGAGAGGGCCACGTTCTTGCGGTTGCACGAAAACCACTAACGGGAATTGTTTTATTTGAAACAGGAGCGACCTCCCGCCAGCAACTGGCAGAAATCCGAGAGTTCCAGAGAATATAAAAACGGCAATGCACTCAGGGAATACCAGCTGGAAGGAGTCAACTGGCTGCTCTTCAACTGGTACAACACGTATGTATGCAATTATCCAGCCGTCCAGCTGCACTGCTCACTCATACACGGACTGAAGTGCATTTTTGATACCATTTAAATGCAAGGATGTCATGAATTGCAGCCTCTGTATGAAAATTAATATTCTTACGGGTGCAATTGTACTTTTTGTTTCTGTTCTCAGACGAAACTGCATTTTAGCCGATGAAATGGGCCTTGGCAAAACAATCCAGTCCATCACATTCCTCCATGAGATATACCTGAAGGGAATCCACGGCCCTTTCCTGGTGATTGCACCTCTTTCCACCATTCCCAACTGGGAGAGGGAGTTCAGGACATGGACTGAGCTAAACGTAGTTGTCTATCACGGTAGCCAGGCCAGCCGAAAGACTATTCAGGCTTACGAGATGTACTACAGAGACACACAGGTATGTAATGCTACTTTTGTCATGTGATTAGCTCCAATAACTCCAAAGTTAAAAAATGCTTATGTTTCACAAGTTATCTACAGGACAAACATAAGGTTATACATGACTCTATACATAGGGTTGTGTTCTCAAGGGCCCTTCATCGTAACCAAAAGCTGTCTTCCTTCAGGGTCGTGTAATAAAGGGATCCTACAAATTCCATGCAATCATCACCACATTTGAGATGATCCTGACGGACTGCCCCGAGCTTCGGAGTGTGCCGTGGCGCTGTGTGATCATTGATGAGGCTCATAGGCTCAAGAACAGGAATTGCAAGCTGCTTGAGGGCCTAAAGATGATGGACATGGTTAGTGCTTCCCCTTCCATCTAAGAAACATGATGTTGCTGAAAATAACCTGCTATAAATGTCGCTCTAGCTTTAACCTGTACTAGATACAGGATGCAGGGTTCCCATGGTGCTGGAAAATCTGGAATTATCAGGGAAGCTTGGGCAATAACCTAAATTTCAAATAAAGGTTTTTTTTTTTTTTAGATTTTTAGAAAAAAAATTGTCAACTCAAATTGGTCTCATTGCCTTAATGAGTCAAATATGGATTTTTTTTTAAATCCTTATCCAGTGATCACTAATGATTGCATAAGTAATTGAAATTCCTTGTAAAAATGGTGGAAACAATTTTTATTAGATTTGTTTATGTTAAAGAAAAGAACAGTCAAATTAATCTATTACTTTTCCTACATAATTTTTAACAAAAAACATTGATAAAATATCTATTTAGGAGTCTTAGACCTTTCCAACGATATATAGTTTGTCATGATTAGATTAGGATTTAATTGTAATATAGTGAAGTAAACTTAGGCATCCCACAGAGGGGACAGGTGACAGTTAAGAGGTTAATGAGAGACTCTAACTTTCTATAGGAACACAAAGTCCTGCTGACTGGAACTCCACTGCAAAACACAGTGGAGGAGCTCTTCAGTCTCCTTCATTTCCTGGAGCCTGACAGGTTTCCCTCTGAGTTGACCTTCATGCAGGAGTTTGGAGATCTTAAAACAGAAGAACAGGTATGGAATATCAGCATTGTTAAATCATCGCAATCATTATGAGATGCATTTTCAGAGATGGCTGGATGTTATCTAATGTCACTTTCTGGTTTCAGGTGCAAAAACTGCAGGGCATTCTGAAGCCTATGATGCTGCGCCGACTAAAGGAGGATGTGGAGAAAAATCTTGCACCGAAAGAGGAGACCATCATTGAAGTAGAGCTGACCAATGTGCAGAAGAAATACTACCGTGCCATCTTGGAGAAGAACTTTGCCTTCCTGTCCAAAAGTGGTGGAGGTGGATCCAATGGTCCCAACCTGCTGAACACCATGATGGAGCTGAGAAAGTGCTGTAATCACCCCTACCTCATCAATGGTGAGCAGTAGACTCTGATGTAAAACTGTGTGAACTGAAAACTTGTTTTATATGTTAAGTGTATGCTCAAAGGTTATTACTATTTTTTCAAGTCAGCCAGACTGAATTTTCACTCTTTTCTCTATCTGTAGGAGCCGAGGAGAAGATAATGGAGGAGTTCAGGGAGAGTCACCCCTTAGACCACCCAGAGTTCCACCTCCAGGCCATGATCCAGGCTGCAGGAAAACTGGTGCTGATAGACAAGCTGCTCCCCAAACTGAAGGCTGGGGGTCACCGTGTGCTCGTCTTTTCCCAGATGGTGCGCTGTCTGGACATCCTGGAGGACTACCTCATCCAGAGACGGTAGGATGCCTGAGCCCATAGCACTGCCAACAAATTGAAAGAGAAACCTTATGTGTTTTGATGTGCAATCTCATATGTTGGATAGAAAATGAAAACATTAACAATATTGGGTTAACAGAAAATGCTTAATAAAATGGCATTACCTATTAGGTGTAGTTAAATACTCCTTTTCCTGTTCTCAAGGTATCCATATGAGCGTATAGATGGCAGAGTTCGAGGAAATCTCCGCCAGGCAGCTATTGACCGCTTTTCACGACCAGACTCGGACCGTTTTGTGTTCCTGCTGTGCACCAGGGCTGGAGGCCTGGGTATTAACTTAACTGCAGCTGATACTTGCATTATATTTGACTCTGACTGGAACCCTCAGAATGACTTGCAGGTAATCATGGATATTTCTTACCATATATGGTCCCTGTGTGTGGGAAACTGCTGGACCTTCATTGGAAGCAATTTTATTTCACAAAGCATCTTTAAGCTGCATTCCAACTAGTAACTCAGCTGGAAGTACTCTGTTGCAACCTTAACAGTTTTCTAGGATGAGTGTGTGTGTGTATATGTGTGAGTCCTCAGAGGCACTGTGTGTGTGTGACCGTTTTGTGCTGTTGCCTTCAGGCACAAGCTCGTTGCCACAGGATAGGACAGAGCAAGGCTGTGAAGATTTACCGCCTGATCACCAGGAACTCCTACGAAAGAGAGATGTTTGACAAGGCCAGTCTGAAGTTAGGATTGGACAAGGCTGTGCTTCAGTCCATGAGCGGGAGGGAAAATGCTGCCAATGGGGTATGAACTGCAGACAGCACCACCATTTTGTGGTGTTTCACTCGAACCGTGTTCCAGATGGTTAATTAATCAAACATACTTTGCACATGTTGGCAGTCAGTGGAAAGACCTCTAATTCCAGTGCACTCTGCCTTATTTTCCTTTTTACCGTCTGCCTAAATTTGTCCGCTCCATAAACGGTCCAAGTTGAAAACAGTAAATTTATTGAGATCTGTATTATGTGAAGTTCATTCATTCTCCCCTTTTTTTAGGTTCAGCAGCTCTCTAAAAGGGAGATTGAGGACCTTCTAAGGAAAGGAGCGTATGGTGCTCTAATGGATGAGGAGGATGAGGGATCTAAGTTCTGTGAAGAAGACATTGATCAGATTTTGCAGAGACGTACACAGACCATTACTATTGAATCAGAAGGCAAAGGCTCAACATTTGCTAAGGTGATGACATTTAAAATCTTTGTATTTAATATTGATGATATTAACAAAAAAAATTGACCTTCCTATCAATGTTATTGCATAATTACCTTTATATAAGCATACTACCCATTTTATCTTGCTCTTAAAATAGTGCAACCTAAAGGGTAAGTGTCTCTGATCTCACTATTTATATAAATTTTTTCCCTACCAGGCAAGTTTTGTGGCCTCTGGGAACAGAAGCGACATTTCTCTGGAGGACCCAGATTTCTGGCAGAAATGGGCAAAGAAAGCAGAGCTGGACCTGGATGTGATCCATGGCAGGGTAAGCTGCAACTTAATGGTGAAAAGGAGCTCTCTTGTGCTGTGAAATGCTTCACAGGAGATGTTGCATGAAGTGAGGCACTAATCTGTAGCACCTCTCTCTTGTGTAATCGTGTGGACCACTTACAGCTGACTATTATTCATTGTTTCATTAATGTTGGGGTCATGCATTAGCAGCTTTTGACAGGTGTCATATTCATAATTCTGTCTGACAATTGATAACTGAAGATGGTGTGAATCCAAATCTGGATGGTTTCCACCACACTCTGTGGTGTCACTCCTCATAAATATGCTATCTGGGCATAATTAATGAGGCTGATTTCCCCAGGCTAACAGTGCGTGGAATGTAGCTGTAATTGAGCAAAGGCAAAATTGTTTAAACTTGGCCATGGGAAGCATTTTCTGTAATTACCACTGTTCTTTGCACTCAGGAGAATCGGAAGCGCTAAGCAGCTTATATCCGCTTGAAGGGAAACGCCATGTTATGTCTAAATAAAAATGCTCTATCACAGTATTTTCTGCATGTGTCCTTGAGCAGAGGTCTTCCATCTTGCTGTCTAGCAGCCACCTATATCATGGTGCTACCATGGTATAGTACTAAAAGTGCTAAACATGCAGAAACCTTTTCTGCCGTCTTAAACCCTTGAGAGAGCATTCTAACCCCAGATTGTATCTCTTGTCAGAATACTCTGGTGATTGACACTCCTCGGGTCCGGAAGCAGACTCGGCACTACAGTTCTATGAAGGAGGATGATTTGATGGAGTACTCAGAGCTTGAGAGTGACTCAGAGGACAAGCCCATTCAGAAACCGCGGAGGCCCCAGGACCGAACCCAGGGGTACCCCCGCAGTGAGTGCTTCAGAGTGGAGAAGAACCTGCTGGTGTATGGGTGAGTGCAGTCTGGAAATGTTCATATTAAAGTGTTGTTGTTGGTTTTAACAGCTTTGTACTCCCGTTTTAGTGGGCTGCTCTAGCCTGAAAATTGAAGATTGTGCTAAATCACCATCTTGCACTTGAGCAGTTCCTGGGGCCTATCCCTATAATTAGTTGCCATTTAGCAGATGCTTTTTTTCCCTCAAAAGCTGCTTTGAGTGCACCAACTATACATGACCCTACAGGGCAACAATGCGCCCCCATTGGGGTGGGGGGGGGGAAGAGAAATCCCCACACATTTCCCACATAGAAACATACAAGTTACAATTATTGCTGCCAACTAATTCTATGCATCAGACTTTTTCAGTCCATATTTGTTGAAAACATCAATAGATCTCTATTTCCCTCAATCGTAGCTCGCAATGGAAACCAGCTTTAGCAGGAAGTCCATCCCAGTGCCATGAGACAGGATATTCAGCTTCCTGCTTTGTTTTATCGCCATCCAAATTCCCCTCGTCTCGTCTTGTTTTCCATTTGGAATGAGAATATCTGGTAGCTCACAGCCCACCAGTGCAGTGGCCGAGTTTGTCACGCTTTCTTGTCCCGGGGCAGTGGCAGACATGGCGCTATCTAACGCACAGAATTAATTAAGCGCCAGGCCTCAGTGCACTCGGCACTAATCATGGCTGGGTGCACGCACCATGTCTGACCAGTATTTTTTTCTTTTCTTTTCAGTCAGACGTGTCTAGACCCCTGGGCTATACGGCAAATTAGATCCATCAAGTCTGAGGGATTTGTCTCTTCTGATGGTTTTTTTGGAAAAGCAGTGTAGGGCTGCGAAATCAGAGCAGACCCCCCCCCTTCCCCAAAAAGCCCTTTAGGCCTGTGCTTAGAGAGCACTTGAGTACTCCATCAAATAACAAGGGCATTGGGTCTCCTCATGGTCATGTACCATGCCAGCAATGCAGTGGTGCCACCCCTCCTCCTTCAGTTTGTGAGAAATGGCACAACCGTAGAGTAATATTATACTTGAACGATCCTGACACTGTGCTATTTTTTTCCTTCAGACAGTACAAATGCTCTTTTTGAATTAGTTTAAAGCTGCAGTCCGTAACTTTTTTTTTTGGTTAAAAATGATCCGAAATCAATATTTGAGCAAGTGCATAACCAGCCAGTGTTCAAAACTATCGCCTTACTTTATCCTGTTTCACAACGGTTATCTTATAATGTTTTCTAATTTGAGTGGTACGGGGAAATTCGAGCATGTTGCTGCGTCATTACGTCACATCTGTAAACATAAAGAAGTTGTTCCGGCATGTGAGGATCCTGCAGACGGCGGATCGTTTATAGCCTTTTCTCACAGCAGCTGGAATAATTAAAGGGGTCATATGATGCGATTTCATTTTTTCCTTTCTCTTTGGCCGGGACACGGCATCAACAGTATGTGAGGGGCGTAACATTTCCGTCTCACGCTTGAGGTATTCGGCTAATCACAACGCACTGGATAGCTGGCTAATCAGAGCACACCTCGCTTTTCAGACCGATTAGTTTTGTAAAAATCGACGCGTTTCAAAAAGGCGGGGCATAGAGGAGAAACAATAATGTACAGTATGTGGAAAATAATGTGTTTTTTTAACTTTAAACCGCATAAACACATTTCATTACACCAAATACACAAAATAATGTTCTTTTTAGCAGCATCATATGACCCCTTTAAATGTATAATTTTGATGGCGGATTGTAATCCAGGAAGGATTGTGTTTATGAAACACATGTGAGTTAAATTAAATTATATTCCAATTTTTTAATGTGCTTCTGATTACAGATAGCCTGGGGTTACACAAGATTTGTATTTTAAAGACAACCAGTTCGAAGGGAGCATAATTTGCTTTTTGGGTTGTCGCTGATTCAGAAGCGCCAGATTGTCATAGCAAAGTCGGAATTGACCCATTTTTTTTGTTTTTTTTTAGAAATTTTTTTTCTAAAAAAAAAATTTTTTCCCGCTTTTTTAAGAAGCCTTTGTGCACAGCTCTTATTTGGGTTATATTCCAAGACGTAGGCTAGAATCTGTGATTGTGAAGTAGAGTAAATATCCACACCGGTGTGGTGACTGACTGCCACACACTCCTCAAAACATTAGATTCATCCGCACTGGAGCCGCGCCGGCGCCCAACCCACGTAAGGAAGATAATTCCGCTAACAGCTGCAATTGCAGGTTTTCAAACAGAGATGGCGACAAAGAGGCAAAACTTACGGACTGCAGCTTTAACTAGTCTTGTCAGTGAAATTTCACAGGATTTCACTGTCCACTCTGTTCAAATGTGGATGAATGGCTACACATAGATGTGCGCACACACTGTCAGAACTGTGTGAGATCACTAACATCCTGCTTTTGTGGGGGTGGGTAGGGGTGTTAAATTTTTTTTTTTTTTTTTTTTTTTTCCCCATGCTTTTTTCCCCCATGCATTACAAAACCAAACAACTGCAGTTCAAAAAGACTTGAATTTTTGAAATAATTGAAAGGACACAAACTGAAGTTTTCACATGCTATATTTGCTCTGGCTAACTTCTCTTCTGTTGTGCATAGCTGGGGCCGCTGGGGTGACATCCTATCCCATGGACGCTTTAAGCGCCCACTGAGGGAGCGAGACATAGAGACCATCTGCCGCGCTCTCCTGGCCTACTGCCTGCTCCACTACCGTGGAGACGAGAACATCAAGAGCTTCATTTGGGACCTCATAACCCCTACTGAGGATGGCCAGAGCCGCACACTGACCAACCACTCTGGTAGGATGCTGATCTGGAACCAATCTGAAAACGGCATAATTTCTTTCCTTTGTCAGCATCTGCCTCTTCACGTGCTAAACAATGGCATTTCTGTGGTTTTTAGGACTGTCTGCTCCAGTGCCCCGGGGGCGTAAAGGGAAGAAGGGGAAGCCGCAGGCTGCTCAAACTCACATGCCACAGGCTCTCTGGCTTGCTGACTGTAATCCTGACGTCCTCCTTCAAGAGGACAGTTACAAGAGACACCTGAAACACCACTGCAACAAGTATGTACCATTTCACAAACTGCCCTTTCCCACCTTAAAGACACTTATGTATTAGTTAATATATCATGTCTTATTTTTGTCCCTTGTTTTCCACTGCTTTGAATATTTAAGTTGCTATATGTTGCACATCAGACATTGGTGCATTAGTATAATCTAGATCTATTCAAATTTGTACCTGACATATGAATGGAAATCATTCCGCCAATTTTTGTATAATGATAAAAAAAATCCTTATCAAATGATTAGAAAGCTTGTGGAAATTCTCTGGTCAAAAAGTGAAGAGCCCAGATTTAAAATTCCGCACAGCCAGCTCAGTTCTTCTGCTACCGTCTTGTTTGAAAGTAACCTTTTGCCTTCAAAGCCTGATATCCTCAGAAGCAGGTGCATTTGAAAACTTGTGAAGAGCTTTTCAAGTTGAAAAAGTAATTGAAGCAAACTTGCGAGTTTAGCTGAACATGTCCAAAAGCGAGTTAGTGCTGTTACCTTGTGGTGCAGATGTTTCATTAAGTTGCTTGGCTCCTCCGTAGTTTAGCTTTGACTAATGAATGTCAGTTAAAAATGGCCAACTGTAGAGAACCTGGCAAAAGAAAGAGTCCCATCTTTCTGGCAAAGGCTTCTGCCAAGTTCCTGAAATAATGAATGACAGGCCATGAGGAATCTTTTTCATCTCTGAAATTAAAGATTTTAAGATCACTCAATAATTCATCGTTCGGCTCATCAGGCCGCACATGATGATTTCACCTCTCGCCCCACACGTCCATTATGCTTCGCGTGCTGCCGGCTTGCGTCTTTTGTTTTTCGAGGCCTCTCCGGTTTCATTTGATAAATAATTTCTGTTGCCAGGCCAGCATTGTTGTGTCCTGCCTTACGCTAGGCAGTGACAGAGAGAGAGAGAAAGCAAAACACTGTTTACACTGCTGGCTCTGATGTGCATCCAGAAAAGGGGAACAGAGCAACAGCTGAGGAAACGTTACGAGACGATAAATTTGAGGTGCTTAGACCGCCAACCATCTGCTCGCCGCACTGCAAACTTCTGCCTCTGTACTTTGGAGGCATCCCGTTAGCACCTCCCCAACTTCCCTAACAGCATTAGGAAGGAAAATGAAAACGAGAGGATGAAGGTGTTGGAGTGCATACGCGTGGAGGAGGGGGGCGAGGGTGGGTACGGGCGGCTCCCCAAGCACAGCAGCGCAGTGCCAGGCCAGGTGCCAGGCAGACCTGTTGGAAGCGGGTGAAAGGCGGCACACACAGAGGTGATTATGTGCAGCCATCTGTCAGGCGTGGAGGCTGCCGCACAGCGTTGCTAATCAGCCCTGGCAGCATGATGGATGAGCCATGGCACATGCCAAAAAGCTGCTGCTGCCGCTGCTACTGCTGCTGGCACAGCTCGGAGCTGGCCAAACTTGCTCACTCTTTTGTTTTCTGCCTTCTCCCCTTCCCTTTGTGCCTTTTTCCTTCCTTTCATTCTGTGTCACTCCATTAACCCCAACTCATCTTTGTTTTTTTTTTGTCTCTCCTGCTCTTTCTATCTCTGACAGAGTGCTGCTGCGGGTCCGCATGCTCTACTATCTGCGACAAGAAGTCATCGGAGACCATGCAGACAGAATCCTGGAGGGAACCGATTCAAGGTTGGCATCTCTCTCCATTCCCTTCTACCGAATCCTGCCTGCTGTTATCTTTCCTCTCCCTCCATCACCTTCTCCTCCTCCTCCCCCTTTCTGACAACACCCCCACCCAGATGTGCATGCATTTATAATGTGCAAACGTGCCCGCCATGTTGATTCTCTCAAGGACTTGACTGAAGTTCTAATGACTGCGAGGGGCTCGCATGTGCACGCAAGTGCATGGGGTGAGATAAGCGAGTGGCTCAGATCTCTGGCCGTAATCAGGTTGGCCCTGAATAAACAAGATGAGAAATGGGCCTAAATGAGATGCGGCTTGCTAATGCTCATGTTTCCTACCAGATGTCTGCAGATAGACATTAATGCCGCTCTCATTAGATTATGTGCCACTGTGGCCATGTCCTGGTTTTAATCACTCTTTCCTGTGTTTGTTTGTCTTTTGCTTATAGCGAGTTGGATATCTGGATCCCGCAACCCTTCCACGCTGACGTCCCCACTGATTGGTGGGATCTCGAAGCAGACAAGTCCCTCCTAATCGGCGTCTTTAAGCATGGTAAGCTCCGCCTCTTCACAGCTGACACTCTCTGATTGGTGCTTTTGCGGTGACGGGCGACAGTTTTTGCTAATGTTGACCTATTGTAATATTGCCTAGAGATTGATTGGTGATATTTTCCGAATGGCTGATCCTGCACTCGATGGAGACTGGCTGGGAAAAATGGATGGGGAAAGAGCCGAGATCTAATCCATCAGAGGCAACAGGCACCTCTCAGCACATTTTATTAACATTGACCCGCAGTGTTAAGAAGTGTTCTGGGAGAACTTGCTGAATTCCCAGTTTGGGACGTGATTGTTTTCTTTTGTGAAGCTGCGCAGCTGTCCCAATTTATCTTTTGGGGAAAACAAGGCCAAAAGCTGTATTAAAAAAAAGAGATGGAGAGGGGTTTCTCTGCTGCTGACTTTTAATTGTATTAAGTATAGTAAGAGCCGCTTTATTTAATAATGTCCGCTGCTCTCACCACCGATATTAATCTTGGCGAGGGGCTTTTATTCTTCGCTCAGATTGGTCTTTTTCGTGAATGTGTGTACAGAGAGCTCTCTCTGCTCTCCCCCAGTGCGCTGCGCTACCTCGTTAACTCAGCTGGCCTCCATACATGCGCGCGCACACACACACACAGGAGCGTGTATATAACACAGGCAGCCTGTTCTTAATCATAATCCCAATTCAGTAGGGAGGTCTGGGGAGGAAACTGGGAGAGAAGAGGTGGCAGGCCTGGACTGCAGAGGAAAGAGTGATGGCCTATAAACCCCCTCATGATTACAGTTTGGCTCGGGGCGCGGCGGCAGTTAGGAACAATGTGTCACCGCATAAATCCTAATTGAAATGTGATGTTCTGGCGGGGGAGGGGGTGCTCGAGCCCCGTCTGATCAGCGGCTCAGCTGAAGTGGGTCCAGCCTGCCAATCGCCTCCCCTGTTGTGCACTGTAGGGATCCGCAGGCTCGAATCTGTTCTGCTTGGACAGTTTCAACGGGCATTTTCCTTTGGCTCTGCCTTTTGTTTCTTTTAATTTTTTTTCTTTTGGTTTGATTTAATCTTCTGGTAGTTTTTGAAAGGATTTCACTTTGTATTATAAGGTTGATTTAGTTTTTAAGGGGGTTTTTTTGCATATTTTTTCTTCCATTATTTATTTATTTATTTTTGGTACATTAATTGTGGCACAAGTTTTAGCACCTCACGCAACTAACATTTTATTTAAACATTAGATTTTTTCAGTTTAATTTTAAACAGCAGAGAAAAGTATTACTGGTGTGTCAAATGCATTCACATCACCAGGGGAAATAAAAGCTCCTCAGCCCACAGCCCAGCCTGTAATTATGCATATTTTGTGTTCACCGCTGCTCTCTTTTCTTCCGCTAGGCTACGAGAAGTATAACTCTATGCGTGCTGACCCCACCCTGTGTTTCCTGGAGAGGGTGGGCATGCCCGATGCCAAGGCCATCGCTGCCGAGCAGAGGGGAGCGGACATGATGGCAGATGGTGTCGAGGGGTAAGTTTGGCCCAAAATCACAGCCCCAGCAAGAGGGACTCCTCCTGCTCGCTTTCTTTGGCTCTCTCCCTCTTTCTTTATCGCTCACCCCGCTTTCCTTTTGGTTCTTTTCTTTGTTTTCTCTCCCACACTAAAAGCTTTTCTCTTTTTCACAATAGAGAGGATGAGGACCCAGAGTACAAGCCACTCCGGATGCAGTTTAAAGACGATCTGGATGTGAGTTTGGAAATACATTAGTCTTGACTGTATCTAAAATCAGTATTGGTAATAAATTGGCTTATGTAACGTTTTCTTTGCCATGTTTGTAGGATTTTACAAACTCTCCCCTGGATGATAAAGACGATGGGATGGATGGCGAGACTGGAGAAGGTATTTATTTCCCCAGCATGCAGGTGTAACCCATCATACTTGAGATTTTTACTTCACTGTGCTCACCGTTGCCGTCTGTTTGTCCACCCTCAGGGCCTAAGCCTGGTGAGAATGGGAAAGCAGGCAATCTGTACTGGCCGCCAGCCTCTGCTCTGACAGCCAGATTGCGCCGCCTCATCACGGCCTATCAGCGCACTCACAAGCGTGAGCAACTAAGGCAGGAAGCCATGACCAAACCTGACCGGCGCCGAGGCCGTCCGCGTGATGACATCCTTGCCATGGTGACAGAGGGAGGAGCTTATGCTCCAGATGGAGCGGTGGCTTTTATGGCTGAAGGAGGGCCTTTCATGGCCAAGGGATCACCTTTCATCCCTGATAGCGCCGCCCTGCTGGCTGATGGAGCAGCTTATTTTAAAGAGCGAAGGCAGAGGTGAGTTACATCTAGATCTTCCATTTAAAAAAAATATATATATCTATATTTCTCCTTTAGTCACACATGACCTCATTTCCATTTACCAACATCTGTTTTCCAGATGGACAAGGCGTGAAGAGGCCGATTTCTACCGTGTGGTGTCCACATTCGGTGTGGTTTATGACGTGCACAGACAGTGCTTTGACTGGTCCCAGTTCCGTGCTTTTGCTCGTCTAGACAAGAAGACAGACGAAAGCCTGGAAAAATATTACTACTCTTTTGTGGCCATGTGCAAGCGGGTGTGTCGGATGCATGTCAAATCCGAAACAGGTGAACTACTGTCTTTTTTAATTATTTGAATTTATCTTGTCAATTCCTGCTTGCTTGCTTGTTTTTGTTGTCTAGTCCCAACATATTTTTTTCTTCATTGTGATCACAACCTAGTCTGCTTCCGCTACCTTTGAGTAGCTCCAGTTTCCTGTCGGTTATGTCTTCATCCCTAGAAGAAAAATATTAGCAGAAGAAACATGCAAGATATATCAGGACCGTATCGACCCATTACAGAAGAGCGAGCTTCACGGACACTCTTTCGTATCGAGCTGCTGCGGCGGATCAGGGAACAGGTGTTGCCGCACCCTCAGCTGGATGAGAGGATGAGTCTGTGCCAACTAAGCCCTGACCTCCCAGCCTGGTGGGAGCCCGGACGCCATGACCGAGACCTCCTGCGGGGCGCCGCAAAGCACGGTGTCAGCCGCACTGACTACCACATCCTCAACGACCCCGAGCTGAGCTTCTTGGAGGCCCATCGGAAGTTCACACAGGGCAAGGGTGCGGAGGTGCCCACCGTGTCTGATCCTCTTACACCTCTGAACCTGCTCAAAGATGAGGAGGTGAAGGAAGAGCAGGGAGATGACTTGGTGCCCAAAGTGGAGAATGGTGACATGGAGGAGGTCAAAGAAGAAAAACCTGAAGCCCTCTCTCCTAAAAAAGAAGAGGAAGCAAATGATTTGGGTCTGAAGCACGAGCCTAAAGAGGAAAAGATAGAAGTGGAGGAGAAAGATGATGCGATGGAGGTTAAGACCAAGGTAGAGCAGGGTTGTCCTGTGGATGGTATGGCTGATGAGAAGCCCATGAATCAGGAGCCCACTACCCCCGAGGACAAAAACGCTGAGGATGAGAAAGAGCCACTGACCACTGAGACTAAACTTCCTACTGACAAAACATCCAAAGAAGTTGAGGAAGAGAAGATGGATGAGGACGACAAATCAGAAAAATCTTCACAAGCTGAAGGTGAATGTTAGACATTTGGGGTTTCATTTCTGTTGACACTACATTTATGATGTAGGCTATGCATCAGGGAAACATGCCTAAAACATTTTTGTATGATCCAAAAACAAACAAAACCAGTTTTAGAACAATCTCTTTCTTTATTTTAATTTCTTTAATTGGCTGGTCAGGATTCTCAAAAAGTAATTTTGATTTGGGAAATCTTATTGCAGTTAAGCTTGTATTAAAAGATGATTTTTATTTGCAGTTGGAGGAGCCTCTGAGAGGAAGAATTTTGATGAGGAGAGTAACGCCTCCTTGAGCACGGCCCGCGATGAGACCAGGGACTGCTTCAGTGTTGATGACGTTGAGCCGTCAGCCTCTCAGATGTTCAGTGAACGTTCACTGTTCTCTTTCTGGCCCAAGGTTAGTTAAACCATTTTTTCCACTTCACTCAAAATTTCCTTTCCTTTTTTCAGATTGACTATGCGTTGACACATCCATTTCCCCCCTCTTCTAGCATGTAGTAATATAGTTTGCCACAAATGTGGTTTAGAGATAAATGAAGAAAAATGAAGCCAAGCCCAAAGCTTTGAAGAAGACATGTGATGTAGGGGTGGGCGATATGACCAAAATCTTTTATCACGATATGAGTACTTTTATATCACGATAACGATATACATCACGGTATAGTTGTTGTTGTTTTTTCTTTTAATTAGGTTTTTATGATATTAAAATCTTTGATACCATAGAATTTTCATAATCCTTGTCACCAATGTTGATATCAAACTAATACAAGAAAATAATAAAAAAAATTTAATAAAAAAAATAAAGCTCACTGGAGATAAATAAACAGTCAGTGATGAATAAGGATAAGAAACTAATTACAAGCAATAGGACAAAAACTACAATAAAAAAGAAATACATTGTGTAAATTAATTAGTCTTCACTGTGTAAGTTATATCTATCTATCTATATATATATATATATAGGCATAATTATTAGCATTATCATTATTTATTTATTTTCTTATTCTAGTTACAAAAATTATTTGGTCAAGAGCAGTGAGAGATTTTCTCTCACTGTTGTTTGATTAACATGAATGGCAGACAGAGCGAATATTGGACAACTTCCCCTTTAAGACCGAAGTCCGGATCCAATATACTGTTACACATGCGCTTTCTCTCGCAACTGTTTACGTTCCCTTAAGACCTAAATGGCTGTGTTTATGAGGATAGGCTACTTGCAAAGCCAGGGAATTTGGATGCATATAAGTGTTAATGCAATCGTTCAAAGCCAATAAAGCGGCAAAAATGCTCACGAGCTCTATTGGCAGCTGATGCGTGGCTTACGCACTCCTCTCACACAGAAACAGAGACAGCGTGCGCATATAGCTCTGTTTGTTTCAACGGCCTAAAATCAGTTGTTTTAAACTGCAGTGCTTAAAAACGTGTGCAAACATTACGTTTTCGTTGCACAGCAACGTGACGTGAGCGCGCATGCTGCTGTTCACGTTTCTGCCTGCATCCCCGTGTAATGCATGGAAGACTGCTGTCATTCAATGAAAAGGTATTGCCGTAAACAATGTATTTTGCGGCACCACGAAATAAACGATAGAGCATAATATGAAACGATAGACTTTTTATTTCGTCCATCCGATATATATCGTCATATCGCCCAGCCCTAATGTGATGCATAGTGAAAAGACTGTACTTAGAGTTCCAGAGCTTCCTCCTTTAATAACAGAGCAAAATTGCATTATAAGATCCTTGCGACATAAAACCGGAGCTGAAATGGAGAAAATGAGAGACCCTCTAGTTCATTATGTATGCATCCACGTGCACACACTCACTAACACTTGTGCTTTGCTTCTGTGTTTGTACTTCAGGACAGGGTAATGATCAATCGTATGGACAACATCTGTGAAGCGGTCATGAAGGGCAAGTGGCCTTCCAACAGGAGGCAGTTCTTTGACTTCCCAGGCCTGTTGCCTGGCTACAGCTCCATGGCAACGGACAGCCCCCTGCAGAGGCAGAGTCTTGGTGATCTCTCATTGGTGGCTCAGACCAGCTATAGTGGCAGTGAGGACCTCACCATGTCACCACAGGTCAACAAGGCAAGTCCCGCCCCTAACCCGGACCGCTGCGCCTCCTGAGACTCACTATGGTTTTGTAAAGTGATCAAATAGATTTTAATGGTTACGTTTATTAAACACCCTCTCATTGTTCTCGTCCAGGACGATGCTTTGAGTCTGTCAGTACCTCGGCAGCGCAGACGCAGGAGGAGGAAGGTGGAGATCGAGGCGGAGCGTGCTGCCAAGCGCAGGAACCTGATGGAGATGGTCGCTCAGTTACGTGAGTCCCATGCTGCAGAAGGCCAAGCACAGGCCATAGATCTGACCAAGGCCCTGCAAGGCGTGTCCACCTCCTCTTCCTCCACCACTTTCCCTGGAGCCATGGCCTCCTCCGCAGCCCTGAAAGCACAGATGGAGCTGCTGCAAGCAGGCGCTTCCTCTAGACCCAGAGCCAACGGCTCTCTACTTGACACTGAACTCCCCAACCGGAGAAAGAGAGGTCGCAGGAAAAATGTGGAGGGGTTGGAACTGCTCTTTATGGGGAACAAAAGAGGACAACTCAATGCGGTACGAATCCTGTCAGGGTGTGATGTGGGAGTCATGCCGTTTCATGTGGCACATTGACACACTTTAAGCACATAAACACACTTTTCTTTTTCTAATTTTCTGTTGCTTTGCATCTGCAGGAAAATTCAGATGGGACCAAAGCTTTTGTGGATGGGCGGGCACATAGACCCATGTCATCTCTTGCACATAAGGCTCCTGTTGAAGGCCTAGAAGAGGGAAGCCATCTTACAGGGGAAGATGGACCCAGCACTAAGGACCTACGGGAGTGGCTGAGACAGCACCCCACCTACACTATGGATATGCCTGGATATGTACCAGTGAGTGCAGTTCTTTCTGCCCACCCAACTTTTTTTTTTTTCTTTCTGCTGGGTGATGTGGGAATGTTCTGTGCAGTTTATCTTACAGAGTTCTCTTGTTCTTATCTTTCAGAAGAATGAGGACCTCCTCTCTCAGTTTGCCAAGCCCAAACAGAAGAGACACAGATGCCGCAATCCCAACAAGATCGACATTAATACGCTGACCGGAGAGGAGAGAGTCCCTGTTGTTAACATTCGGAATGGGAGAAAGGCAAGTATTAATGTTTATCAATCGATCCAGTTAATTTCCCACAATATATTCTTTACACTCGCTGCAACGTTTTTAACTTGTATAACTACAGATGGGAGGAGCCATGGCACCTCCAATGAAGGATTTACCCCGCTGGCTGGTTGAAAATCCAGAATTTGCTATCGCCCCAGACTGGATGGATATAGTGAAGCAATCGGTGAGCATTTTATTAAATTGAGTGAATTCAGATCAATTTAGCCACTATTTGATAGTTTCAACTATTAGTAACTGTCATGTATCAAATTGGTTGTTGCTTTGTTTTTTAAAATATATTTATAATGTATACTACTACCATTAAAAAGTTTGAGTTCAGCAAGTTGATTAAGAATTACTTCTATTCCGCAAACATGACGTTAAGGGCATTTTGTAATATTACAAAATATTTCCATTTAAAATAAATGATGTTCCTTTTTTTTTCTTCAACTTAATATTTATGTAGAAACTTTTTTTCAGAACTTAAATCTAAAGCAGCACAACTGTTTTCAACAATTGGAATTTTTTTTGCATATTGATTTCTGAAAGATCATGTGACAGGACTGACTGAAGACCGCTTTCCCATCACAGGAATAAATGAGATTTTTAAATCTATTAAATTCAAGTTATTTTAAATTGTGGTATTGGACAATTACTGTTTTAATTGCTTTCTTGATCAAATAAATAAAGCCTTGGTGAGCACAAGAGACTTCTTGAAAAACATGAAAATCATACTAACTTTTCATGGTTGGTTGTATATTCTTAAATTATAATATTTTATTTTTGTTTCCAGGGCTTTCTCCCAGAGTCCATGTTTGACCGTCTTCTGACTGGGCCAGTAGTCAGAGAGGAGGGCGTGCGCCGCAGAGGCAGGCGACCCAAATCTGAGATCGCCAAGGCGACAGCAGCAGCGCAGGCAGTGGCTTCCACGTCCGGCGTTAATCCTTTGCTGATGAACGGGCTGTTTGGCGGTATAGACCTGACCAGTCTGCAGGGCCTGCAGAACCTCCAGAGCCTCCAGCTGGCCGCTGGCCTCATGGGCTTTCCCCCTGCTCTCGGAGGGGGAGCGGACGCCAAGCACGCGGCAGCCATACTGCCTCTCATGCTTCCTGGCATGGGTGGCCTCCCCAACATGTTCAGCCTGGGGGGTCTGTTTGGAGGAAACCTGGCTGCCGCTGCGACGGCCACCAACGGCGCCTCTGGCACAGAACAGGCTGAATCTGAGGAGAATCCCAAGCTGAAGATGGACGATGAGACCAAGGACGAAGGAGATGAGAAAGAGAAGGAAGTAGAGAAATCGTCTGAAACGGAGTCTGCTGAGGCAACCGGTGACGCAGCTGCACTGAATGCAGCCGTGGCCGCCGGCATGTCCACCAACGCGCTGGCCTTCAACCCTTTCCTGCTGTCCACCATGGCCCCAGGCCTCTTCTACCCAACCATGTTCTTACACCCCAGTCTTGGCGGCCTGGGCATCCCAGGCTTCCCCCAAGCTTCTCTAGCTGACCTCCAGAGCGCTGTGTCCGGGGCCTCGGGGGCCACCGGCGAGGACAAGGAGTCCGGTAAAGGGCTCCGCACAAATCAGGACCAGAACGCCTCCACGGCTGACGTGGAAACTGCTGACAACACACTTGAAGACAGTGACTCAGAGGAGAGCCAGAACAAGACTGCTGATTCATCAGTACTAGATGATGACCTGGCAGGGCCGGCAGAGGAAATGAACTCCATGGAGGGTGGAATGGATGATGATGATGAGGATGATGACCCTGCTGATGAGGATGACAAAAGTGACTAAAAAAACTGAATCAGGCCTTCTAACATTTCCCCAGGGCTGAGGAGACACAGACTGAACTCTTGACAGAATGGTTAGTCCAGCTGTTTACATGCCAACTCAATATCCAAAACACTTTGGTCGTTTGGTTTTTGTTAACAGGTAACGTTAAGAGGAAAGCAAATAAGCTGTCTCTGTAACCATTAGCATAGCCAGGGATGACGTGAACAGTTGTGCGGATGTCAAAAGGGTGTTTTTTTTTTTTTCCTGTGTTTTCCTCACTTTTTTTGTTTTTATTTTTATTTTTTCCTTGAAGTCTTTGGCACTGTGTGGGTGCCTTCTAGATGAGATGGAAATTTCCTTAAATATTATAGGAATTAATCGTTCCGATAGTGCTATGCTGCTCTCTCCTTTTAATATTATTTTGTTTTTTGTTGTCACTTTTTTTTTTTTTCTCTCTCTCTCTCTCTACTGTTGATATTGTAACAATGAGTAGCATCTCGTAATATTCAGTGATGTACAATTTAACGGCATTAAGACACTCTCCGCTGCTGAGGAAGAATCGTGGTTTTCGTTGTACTGTTCTGCTGAGAGGAGCGGGCAAAGTTCTCACATATCATAGCCTACACTCGGACTGTTCTCAGTCTCTCACTGACAATCCAAACGGGTGAGGAGACCTCTCGACCTGTGGAGACAGCAATAACGAAGGCAGCTTTTGAATGTTCAATTTTACTCTTTTGACTAAACACCGGAAAGTGTGAAAAAGTGACATGAAATAAATTACTGAAGTCAAACTGTCTCATTGTATCCATGTTAATGCACTGGTGTAAGAATAAAATCAGGTACCTTTATCTATTTGAATGGACTTTTGTTACTTTAGCCACAAAGCTGAACAGCATTACCTCAATTCTAACTAGCCTTGAAGTTTACAGACATAAATTTTGTAAATGTTTATTTTTTTCTTTTGTGAGTGACCTTTTTTCTTTTTTTCTTTTTTTGTTTGAAACCATCATGTATGATGAACTGTAAATTGCTGCCAACTGTAGTAATGATGCTTTTAATAAAAGTGACTCTCAATATTCACCTAGGAAACCAAAACTGTGTTTGTGTAGCTCTGTGGAGATGTCAAACAGCATCCTCTGACAACAACGAACCTTTTATAGCTATATCATCTAACATTCACTTCATGTTTACATCTGTCTGATCTGTCAAATTAGATTTGTTTGAAATAATTGTAAAGATTTTTTTAATCATTAGCACCAAATAGTTCCAGTTAGGGAAGAAGCCGATAGACGATAGTATCGTGTATCGACGATAGTCAGAGATATCACCTGTGGCTGTCTGATGCCTTTGATGATAGCAGGATTTATTAGTATTAGTGTTAGTAGTAGTATTAATTTTAAAAAAAAATGTTTTTAATTGAACAAACTATACAACTATAATGGCGTTCACAAATACAAGTAAACAAGTATTAAACAAGGCACAAGTTTAAATTAAAAAAAAAAAAGTAAAAATAATACAGAGGATGTAAGGAGGGGCCATTTCATTCCTCTTCTAGTAAGCGGAAGTCTCTTAAGTTAACACATTTTTGGGCTTTTCTAATTTTCATACATTCCAATGAAGGAAAATAGTGAAGTCTCTTGAATACAGAAAAATAAGGTCTTGTCTTCGTACATGTGCATTTATGAATGAAAAATTTGCCCAAAATCAAAATTACATTTATGAAAAACTCTTCTTTTTAATCACCCAACAACATTCCAAACATGCTTTCTAGCAAAAGTGGGCAGTGATCGAATCTTTGTTTCCAACCAAGAAGACATGCATAGGACACACTTGAATACACACAAGAAAAGAAAAGATGATCAGTTGTCTGTCAACTTGACAAAAAAATACATGCATTTTCTTCAAAATTAAACCGTCTCAAAAACTCCGATGATGGGTATATACCATTAAATATTTTAAAATGGGTTTCCTTAGCCTTAGGAGCCACTGGAAAGCTAATATACTGTATTTGTAATTTTTGTACAGTTGGCTTATCATAAGCTTGCAAAACATCATTATGATAAGGAAATGTCTGATATAATATAGAATTGAAACGAGAGCGAATAAGCTTATTAGGAAGCATTAATCTGAGGTCATTCCCATTCAATAAGAGGGGTGGGAGTTCACATGCTCCATCTGACATATAAACATAAGTGCTTTGTACTAGATTTATGAAAACTCTTTGAATGGCATTTAAAACACGCTCAAATAATTTGTGTTCACAATATAAATTATATTTTGCACAAAAGCCACTGAAAGTTAACAGACTCCCATTTTCATCCATTAAATGAAGAACTGACCAAACACCTTTTTCAAGCCATTCGTGAAAACATAGACTTATATCTGGTCTAAATCTGTTGTTCCAAATGGGAATTCTATGAGGGGTGAAATTATGATTATATAATAATGCCCAAGATAACAAAACCTGTTGGTGAAAAGAAGATAATTTGATTGGCAATCTGGAAGCCGTAAAATTACATCTCAATAGGAAATCAATTCCACCCAACTTTCTAAATATGCCTCTGGGAATGCAAAACCAAAAATGTACGTAATTTGTTATAAAATTTTTAAGCCATTTTATCTTCAACATACCATTTATACAATAAAAGTCAAAGGCTTGTAATCCACCACTTTAATTACTGTTACTATTATCAGGCTAGTAATACTATCAAAATAATATTAGGGCTGATTTGTTCTTTCGCATCTTTAGTGTTGCGCATTATAACCAATCAGACACGATTCCGCTGACTTTCTGAATGCAATGGCCAATCAGAGGCGTTCAGATGAGTTATCGCTGAAACAGAGGAGTTTTGTTCAGAGCGTGCTCGCGAATTCTCATAAACAAAATGCAGATGTACGGGCGATGTAAGTATAAGAGATTTATTCATCATACAGTGTATACAGCTCTTATAACGGAAGTGTTTTTTAAACTGCATAAACTGGCGCTAGACTGAAGTCAGTATGTTCTTCGGGAAGTTTGAACTTTTGGGAAGATCTTTGGGAAGTTGTGGCCTAATGAGTCGGACTCATAACCCAAAGGTTGTGGGTTCGAGTCTCGTACCGGCAGGGATTGTAGATGGGGGGAGTGAATGTACAGCGCTCTCTTCCACCTTCAAAACCACGACTGAGGTGCCCTTGAGCAAGGCACCGAACCCCCAACTGGTCCCCGGGCGCCGCAGCATAAATGGCTGCCCACTGCTCCGGGTGTGTGTGTGTTCACTGCTGTGTGTGTGCACTTTGGATGGGATAAATGCAGAGCACTAATTCCGAATATGGGTCACCATACTTGGCCACATGTCACGTCACTCACTCACACTTCTTTAAAAATTTAGTTCTTTGCTCATTTTCGGTAGCTGCTTTTTGAATAACTGAGGAAATGTAAGCTTTATACTTAGTAACTTAGTGTTTCTATTAAATACAAATTCAGTCATAATAAAAACATTAGGCTGCTTTTAGCCTTAGGCTGGAGTTCACTTTCCGGTGTTGTTGCAAATTCTGACCCTTCCAGATTATTAACCCCCTAGTATCAGTAGGTTTAGGGTTAGGTGTGGGGGAGGTTGCCAAGTCCACGGTTTTCCCGTGGAATTGGGCGACTTTAATTTGTTGCATCCAGTGGGGACATAATTACTGATTATAATGACTTATACTGTCTTTT
>NW_015658519.1:1964691-1969218 GCF_001515625.1 Sinocyclocheilus rhinocerous | reverse complement strand
GTGAACATTTGGGCAGCGTTATGCAAATCTTCCCACATTGTGACGTAGACATGTGGGGGCGTGTTTGAACGAGGCATTTTAGGAGGGCGTGGACGAGTCTTAACTTTTATAAAGAATATCTCTTTGGGTTTGAGACTTTAGTCTTTGAAACTTTAGGGATCTTATCTATTCACGAACAGCTTGTAACACTCCAAAGAGAAAGGAAAACTTGAAATCGCATCATATGACCCCTTTAACACTGTTGCTGCGGGTTGTTTTCATGTCTGCGGGTTGAAGCGACTCCAATAACATGATATTTATCACCTGGAATGGGAATTTTAGCAGGGGAACCCCGCCAAAAAAACTTGTATTTTACCCCCCAGAATGCGATTTTTAACTGGGGACCCCCTCGAAACACGATTGGGCTAGTTTTGGGCTAGTTTTGAGTAGAGATTGGGCGGGTTTTCTTGTGAAAACCTGGCAACCCTGGGGGGGTTAGGATTAGGCAATCCAATATTGATTTTAATGAGGGGGTAATAATTTGGCAGGGGGTCGAAAAATGTGCACAACACTGGCAATGAAACTAAGTAAATACTTAAATAAATTAGCACAATATCGGGTATATTGGGCAATCTCACAGGCTGACGATAGGACGATATGACAATTGAATTTGAGCATATCGCCCAACACTAGTTCCAGCTACAGCAATGTTGGATTTCCACACTTGAAAATTATTGAATACAATTTTAAATAATTTTAAAATTTAACAACAGAATTATTTGAACAGTTCTGCACTGGATGCCTCATACAGTAGCACTGCATGACCTGGTTGCCAGGAAAAGAGAGGCTCCGACAGGCCTGTTTACTCTAGCCATCATAAACACCATCAGTCCTGTGGAGCGGCTGACATAACGCGCTCCGACAGGACGAGAGGACATGGCAGGGGCTCTCTGTCCGCTCCAGTAGCCAGCCATTATGAGCCTAACGCCTGGAACAAGGCTTTTTCCCCCCTCTCTCGACAGACATCTTTCATAATTGCACTTTCCGATGAAGTGGCTTGTGAAATCCATAGGTCTCATGTGCACCCAGCATGCAGCTCTTGGCAAGAGTTAGAGTTTGAGATTTGAACAGGAGGTGCTTGTGCACGGAGTTGTCAAAATTATGACTTTTATTGTTGCTGTGGAAGTCCTGAGGTGTTCATGTCCGTTAATTGAGTTTTGGGATGTGGGAAATGTTTTTCTTTGTCCTTTATAAGCAAATAACAGTGAACTGCTGTTGTGCTTGTTGAATAGTTTTTCTCCGCTTCCTGTTTTTAATGAAGAGCGAGTTCTCGTGTTGTCAGATCGTTTTTTGTGGCAGTGAAAATCTTCTGTGGTTCCTAGTCATTATGTGCCATCTTGACACATGGCGCAGTCGCTCGCAGAGGGCATCGTGCCTCCTTCACAAACCACTGACTGCTGGGTGTGAAGTCTGTCATTGGCGAGGAGGCAGGTTGTGGTTAGCCACTGAGCATCAAACATGGCAACACAGCATAGTTCAGTAACGCTGGGATTAGAGCTGTCAGCTTCCTCTTGGGAGAGGCCCTTTCTCGGGAAGGCCAAACTGAATGCTTCCCTCAGCTGCTGCTGTGCTGTAGAATTCTGTATAAGAGGACCTGCACTGAACCACCAAAACATAAAAGGGTGGTATCAAACTCTACCCATATGTATTGTTTTAACAATTTCCAATGATATTCAGTATGTCAGAAACTCCTTTGATCACATGTTGTTTCAATCAGTTGTTTCAAATCCCTTAAAGGCAAGTCAGTTTTTTCAGACGCCATAGTTGCAACAAAAAAAAGTATAATTTCTAGCCATGTACAGCTCCTGACTTCCAGAATGGGGAAAGACCAAAATCTACTTATCCAGTTGTCAAAATTACAGCTCAATAATAAATATAATGGCTCAAGAATGTATTACAAATCAGGAATAAAATGTGTATATATGGGTCATTCCTGGGATTCGGTATTTTTCAAAACCGGTTATATATTTCAACTTGGAATATCATTTTTTCAACTACATATAATTCATTTTCTAAACACCCCACATCATTAGGCACATATCAAACCTGAAAAAATCATATTTGCCCACCTCAGGCATTGAAGACCTTTTATTATTTTCAGTTTGAGTTTTGTTTGTTTTTTTGTTTGTTTTTTCAGGCTGGCCCTGATAACAATTAAATGGTAACAAATGTAATATTTATCATACTTTTCACATTCTTATAGGGCTGAAGCTAAAAATACACAAATTGTGTCTATGGTATCTTTGTTTTTGTAAAAACTATTTTAAATTTAGACGTTTAACTAAAACCACAATATTATTGTTTTAGTCCTTAACATGTCAGATGGTAATCAGCAAGAAAAGGTTTTTATTTTTTTTTTCATTTTTGGTTTTGTTTCTCATATTGTCCCCTTCTTTCTGGGGCAACATACCTGCATGGCCAACATTGTCTTTCTGCTGCAAATATGGGTGCAATTTCTGATGTATGATGCTTGTCAAAGTTTAAGTGGACATATTACATCAAAAATTCTATTTATAACAAAAATATAAGTTGTCATGATTTTGGTATGTATAGCTATATTACTGAAACCAAAACTATTTTATATATTTTTAATTACAATTATTAATAAATTAAGTAAATAACTCACAAGTTTACAACCCCGTAACGAGAAATACATATATCTGTGACGAGGTTGAGTGTGATTGGGTTGTGTTTTTTTTTACTCAAAATGGCCACTGCTCCTCATGTAGTTAGGAGAGCAGACCATATATGGCTGCAATAAAATAAGTGTATTGTATATACTTATGGATTAAAATAAAATGTAAAAAAAAAAGTGTTGATATACTGGGATTTTCACACATTTCTAGAGTTAATCCATCTCTAGTGTTTACAGAGAATGGTCCAGAAAAGAGAAAATATTCAGTGAGTGGCAGTTCTGTGGGCGAAAATGCCTTGTTGATGCCAGAGGTCAGAGGAGAATTGCCAGAATGGTCTGAGCTGATAGAAATGCAATAGTAACTCAAGGAACCTCTCGTTACAATCGAGGTATGCATCTCTGAACACACAACATATCGAAGCTTGAGGCAGATGGGCTACAGCAGTATAAGATCACACCAGGTGCCCCTCCTGTCGGCTAACAACAGTAAACTGAGGCTATAATTTGCACAAGCTCACCAAAATTGAACAATAGAAGATTGGAAAAAGGTGTGAGGAGTCTTGATCTTTGCAGTGACATTCAGATGGTAGGGTCAGAATTTTGTGTTAAACAACATGAAAGCATGGATCCATCCTGTCTTGTATCAATGGTTCCGGCTAGTGGTGGTGAAGTAATAGGGTGGAGGATATTTTCTTGGATTACTTTGGGCCGCTTAGTACCAACTGAGCATCGTTTAAATGTAACAGCTTACTAGTACTGACCATGTCCATCCCTTTATGACCACAATGTACCCATCTTGTGATCCTTTCAGCAGGATAACACAAAGCTAAAAAAAATAATTTTCAAAGTTTCTTGAACTAGATGGGAATGAGTTCATTATACTCTAACAGCTTCCAGTGCCACCAGATCTCAATCCAAAAGAGAACCTTTGGAATGTGGTAGAATGGGAGATTCGCATAACACATTTTTTTAAACTATTCATGTCTTTATATTTTCGCCCGCTGGTCCGCTCTTACGTTAAATAAAGGTGGATATTTTTTTCAAGCTACAAACAAGTAATTGGCTCTTTAATAAGGCGGGACGGTTCAGTGTTGCGATGGCCTTGAGGTGACAGTGGTGTATCCACCTTATTTTTCAATGTGGAAGTAAGCCGTTTTCTGTGAATGTGCAAGACTTCCGGTTCATTAGCCGCTGTAGGATAATAGAGTATATGCACGTGACATCACCGTCAGCTGGAGTGACTGCGGTTCTGCCCACATATCAATCAATATCCATGGACCACTGGATCTTTGGTAAGTTGTCAGGAACACTATATCAAGTTCAACAACCTTTAGTTTGATTATCGTTTGTTTTATGCACATTTTCGCAGCTTCACTATTAAAGGGGTCATATGATGCGATTTCAATTTTTCCTTTCTCTTTGAAGTGTTACAAGCTGTTGGTGCATAAAGAAGATCTGTAAAGTTGCAAAGACTAAAGTCTCAAATCCAAAGAGATATTCTTTATAAAAGTTAAGAGTCAACCACGCCTACCTAAAACCGCTCGTTCTAAAACACCCCCACATGTCTACGTCACGATGTGGGAAGATTTGCATAACGCCGCCCAAATGTTCAAGCAAAGAAAGATGGCGTAACTTTTATTCTCGTAGTATTGATACAAATAAAAGTAATGCTTGTTACATACTATTGACCCAGTACTGACACATATTATTTATTAGGTGGTTGGCTTTGTTTATTAATTTTTGTTTCTTTGTTTGTTTGTAATCAAAGATAAAGTACACGTTATATTTGTGTGTCGAAGATAAGGCTTTATTTTTGACAAAAGCTTGGTGTTCAGTTTAATAAGATTTAAAAA
>NW_015658519.1:1925528-1964393 GCF_001515625.1 Sinocyclocheilus rhinocerous | reverse complement strand
TCGCTCCGGCCGGACACGGCATCACAGTATGGTGAGGGGCGTAACATTTCCGTCTCATGCTTGAGGTATTCGGCCAATCACAACGCACTGGATAGCTGGCCAATCACAGCACACCTCACTTTTCAGACCAATGAGCTTTGTAAAAATCGACGCGTTTCAGAAAGGCGGGACATAGAGGAGAAACAATAATGTACAGTATGTGGAAAATAATGTGTTTTTTGAACTTTAAACCGCATAAACACATTTCATTACAAAATAATGTTCTTTTTAGCAACATCATATGACCCCTTTAAATCCAGTCATGCAGCAGGTTATTTTGCCACTCAGTCCGGCTGAGGGGGCGTGTTCCAGCAGGAAAGTGATGTCAATGAATACCCTCTTTAGCCAGAAGAGTAACAAAGTGCAGTAAACGGTAAAACTGTTTGCACTTCAAACCTCTGTGTTCATAATTAAGATAACATGAAATAATATGGTAAGACACACAAATTGGCAATATCAAGTAGCAAAATTAGCTGTTTTGTACAGCTAAAAAAAGCCTCACACATAAAATTTACAAATGGCCGCACCTGCTCTTACAGTAAAAATACGGTGAATATTTTCACAAAAGTTCCAATGCACACCAGATTATTTATCACTTTTTTTCATGAATTCATGGAATGGCCCGAGGCATCGAGGTGCAACTAATCAAAATTATTATTTCATAATCAGCTAGTTGTTAGACGCTCCCTTAATGAGAGCAGCTCATTAGCTATTGTGACAAGTCTGTCTCTGAAGCCTGGGGCTCTGCGCACTTACATCTAGCGGCAGAGGTCCAGTGTCTGTTAATACGTTCACTATATGCTCCGTTCAGCTGCTGAACTGATTTAATATTCAGCAGAGAGCCTTCAGGGTTTTAGTAATGCACGGGAATGTGATCCCGATGACCTACAGTTTCCTCTTACACGATTCCAGGGGATGTGTCACAAAAAGCATGAGTTATACAGTGTCTATCCCTCTGGCCCCCCGCGAAACCACCCAGCTAATGAGCCTAAAAACGACTGTTTTCTTCAAATGTGGCTCTGGCCAGCTGATTCTTATTCTGAGCCAATAAACATGTCATTTCCAGCTGGAGTTGGCCAGGCCTCCTGTCTCTGCAGCTTTCCGATAAAGAGCGATTTGCGGTCGCCTTGACGACCTAGTGCCTCGCCGTCTTGGTTACGTGATTGATCACAGTATCCCGCGCCGGTGACACAGGTAGCGGGAGGGACGTAGCCGGGCTCTATCAGATGCAGCACCGATGTCCTTCTCCCTGGCTGAGGGGATTTAAAACTGTCACACGCTCTCACACCTCCTGTTTCCCCCGGAGACGGATGTGTCGTGCGTGACATTGAGGGCGAGAGGCAGAGCATCAATCGCAGACTGGGTGATAAGTGTCATGCCGACTGCTCGCCTGGCCTGTTTCTCAAACTGCGCGCGCACACACTTGTGCACGCTCTCACTCAGTAGTGCAAACAGATGTCAACTTGAACCTACCGACAGCATCTTGAGGAAAAGAGCGAGGGATATAAAAATAGAAATATGCTTGTATTTTAAACAGACAGTGCTCTCAAAAATCGTGTTATTTACTCAACCTGGTATCGTTTCAAACAGGGGCGGTTCTAGACCCTTTTTAATGGGACACAAGCCCCAGTAAAATACTTCTGTGCCCCAGTAAAATCATCTGTCAATGGAGATGACCCATAGACTATAAAAACATGGACGTAGTGTCCGTGACGTCACCCGTAGGTTTCCGAAGAGCGTTTTTGAAGCCTAAAGTAGGCGGAGCCGGCCATCGCCATCTTGGCAGCATGTCACCGCGCGTCACTCCCAGATAATCGAAAATTGGCAAAGAGGCGGGAGCTGGTATGTTTTTTTCTGCTGTAAAGTTGGGCAATTTAACATGGGGGTCTATGGGATTGACTCCCTTTTGCAGCCAGCCTCTAGCGGCCAGTCGATGAATTACAGTTTAAGTCACTTCCATGTTGGCTTCACGAGAGAGCAAGAGAGAGTTGCCGCTTGAGATGACCGTATACCGACATGAGAATAATTTTCCTTGATAATATTTCAGCAGAGTTTTCGATAAGCTGTTTAGAATCAGAACTTAATGCCAGAATTTTGAATAAATAAAAAAAGGTCTGAAAATGTTAGCAATTCAGTTTCATTCAGGCATTCATCCCCACACTGGTTTCTTTTGTCTTATTTGAAGGGATAGTTCACCTAAAAATTAAAATTCTGTCATTACTCACCCTCATGTTGTTCTAAAGGCGTCATGCCCATTCAAAGTGAGGGGGCACGTGCCCCCTCAGATTTTTTAGCCAAGTGGATTTTGAATGCAGCTTCCAAAAGACAAAAAATAGCCGATTAATATTTTCTATATTTAATACAATCACACTGGCATGATTATAACTTTCAGTGCGTCATATCATCAGCTGCTAAATTCAAATCTGCGTTCGCTGGCTGGCACTGAGCCAGATACAGACGCGTTTTACAGCACTGCGCATTAACCAATCACACACGATGCTGTTGAGCTTGTGAATGCAATCACCAATCAGAGGTGTTCAGATGAGTCATCGCTAAAATGCTGGTGTTTTCTTCACATGCTCGCTGACTGAATACCTCTTTCTGGCTAATTCTCTCGTCAGAAACGAAGTGCAAATGTGTGTACGAATCTGTAAGATATTAATTTCATAGTGTAAACAGCTTCAGTGATTTTAATGGGAGTTTTTGAGAGTGCTTGACTGTCAGTGAAAATGTTCTTTGATAATGTAAATGTCCCTTGCTCTCTTTCTGTACAATGAAAGTGTTATGATTAGTAGCCTAACTTGCACTGTTTTTATTCACATTAACTTTCAATGTTAAATTCACATTAAATATAAACTCAGTCGTATTAAAAATATGTTATGGCATGACACCCATATCTGTTAATTAAGTAAACATACAGGTTTTTATGCATAGTTAATAGATTACATTATTAGCTTACTTTGACCATCGCCCACTATAGATCAATATAATCTATAAAGGTGAGAATCAAGATATTTCATGATATAGTTAATGCGTTTAGGGATGTTTCGACTAAAAAGGAAAAAAAAAAACATAAGTGCCGTTGTGGCTGCTGTGTGTCACATGACTACCCCCCCGCCCCACCCACAACTCGTGCCCCCTCAAAAATAATGAGTGCATGACCCCTGCCCGTAAGACCTTTGTTCATCTTCAGAACACAAATTAAGATAATTTTGATGAAATCCGAGAGCTTTCTGACCTTGCATAGACAGCAATGCAACTAACACTTTCAAGACCCAGAAACGTAGTAAGGACATCGTTCATGTGACATCAGGGATTCAACCGTAATTTTATGAAGCTACAAGAATCTTTAGGTTTCTACCGTAGCCCCGGTTCTCTGATAACATGAAGTGAGGTATCTCACTATGGGAACTCCCCATGCATGACCGATTGCGGAAGCACCAATGACACCATGTCTGCCAATCACGGCAGACCAATTGCTGCAGCTATATATAAATATAATGTATATAAACCGCAGCTACCTGCTGTCTTGTTATTCTCCGCATATCTCTTCTCCGTGCGGGACAGGCAAGGAGGGCAATGAATAGAAATGCCCTTAAATAGCGCCCAGGACGTAGCTATCCCTCTAGTTGTGTGAGCCCGTAACTCCCTTGGGGGCTCCACATCTGCATTATTATAATATAACACGATCGCCTCCACAACCCAGTGCGAGAGACGCTGATGGGAGACCGTCTTTCCCTTGAAGAGTCTGCCCACGAAACAAAAAGCTGATTGCTTATGTGAAGTGCCCTGGTTCTTTGCACATATACTTGTAGAGTCCGCACCGGACATAAACAGTGTAGCCGTTCATCCTCAGAACATGAGAAAGGTGGCGGATGGAAAGCCATCAGATCCACTGCCTGACCTCACCCCCAGTGTGATCGAATACTTTAGGCATAAACGCCGGATTAGTCCTAAAAGTTACCTTTTGACCACCCGGAGCGAACATCATACATGAGGAGTGGACTGATAATGCGTGCAGTTCACTCACCCTCTTTGCTGTAGTAAGAGCGAGTAACAGACCAGTCTTTAAAGAAAGCAGCTTTAAGGAGATGCTCTCAACGGGCTCGAACGGGGCTTTATAGAGAGCGCGTTCAGGACCACGGACAAATCCCAGGGCGGGACCAGCGGCTTTGATACTGGGTGTAACCGTCATGCTCCTTTCATAAATCGGCAAACGAGAGGATGCTGGCCTATAGTACCCACGTCGAGCCCTATATGACATGCCGAGATAGCGGCCAAATAAACCTTAACCGTGGAAAAAGCTCTGCCTTTGTCCCCACATCCGTCGTCACCACTTTCCTCGAAACGACCGGACCTAGAGGGCATCCTGTTCTGAGAAATGATGGAGCTCTCCAGTGGTGGAGGGTCTCTACGGCTGAGACGGCTCTTGGAGCAGATGCCCTGTGATGCCACCCAGTTTTGAAATTCCCTCATTCGCAGTCCCAGGGGGAACACTGCTAGTGTTGAGGCCACCAAACCCAGTAACCGGAGGCATAATCTGAGAGAGACTGTTTTCCCTCGTTGAAAAAGGGAGATGTAGCGGCGAAACGCCTCGATGCGCTGCTCTGACAGATACACTTGAAACGCCACTGAATTCAGTCTGAGACCCAGGTAGATTATTTCCCGTGAAGGGGTCAGACAGCTCTTTGTCTGGTTTATCTTGAAACCTAGTCTCTCCAGTGCACACACAAGCAGGTCGTCTAGATAAGACAAGACTCTGACTCCCATATTCCTTAACGGAGTCAGAGCCCCCTCTACACATTTGGTAAAAATTCTCGGAGCTAGACAGAGGCCAAAGGGAATTTTCACATACTCGTATGCTGTATTTTGATATGCGAATCTCAGATATTTCCTGTGCACAGGAAAAATATCTATGTGAAAATATGCGTTCTGGAGATCTACTGAGGTGAACCAGTCTCCCTGACGAATATTTTGACACAATGTTTTGAGTGAAAGCATTTTGAACTTGTACTTTCTGAGGTGTTTGTTGAGGGCTCATAAATCCAGAATGGGACGGAGACCTCCACCTCTCTTGGGAATCCCAAAATAACGGGAGTAAAAGCCCTGTTGCCTTTCTTCCATTGGAATTATTCTTATCACTCCTTTTATCAGTAAGGAGGATATTTCTTCTTCCAGAACACGAGCTGACTCCCCTGGGCCGCTGACATTACCACGCCATTGAACACCGGAGGTTTTACAGCAAACTGGAGTCTGTAGCCCCTGTCTATATAGTGGCTAAAACCCAGGGATGAACTGTGCATGCGCGCCAGTTCATTACCTGGGCAGCGAGAGGGCCTTTCCCGTCTTCGCTCACTAGCGGTGTTGCGGCACCCTCTAGCAGCGAAGGGAGGAAATTTCGCTCCAGTAAAGGAGTTATATTCATCTTAGTTTGGACTGATTTTTTGTGATTCATTTCTTTTTTCATCCCACTCTGTGCCCTTAGCCCCTGGCCTGGATGCGACAGAGAACCTTTTATTTGTGTTGGGATGTTTGTGAACTCTTGGTTCTCCTCCTTCGGACCAAACCCTGTGGGTAGAGGGAGAGGCACTGCTTTGGGGGGCACCTGGGGAACATGGGCCACACGTCTGCATACATTTGACACTGACCGGTCTTCAGGAACGATTCTTGTAGTCAAATCCCTTCTCCTTTTCCCCACAGGAGGATGAAGTGAAACGTTCTGAAGGGATGAGACAGAGAAACTCTGAGTGCTGTCTCCAATCCCTTCCTGAAACTGAACTGAAGTCACAGGTAGCCCACCGCTTCTTGCTGCGTAAGACGGTTTCGGTTTCGCAAACCCGGGTTTTGTCTGCGCAGCTGCACTTCCCGGTTGTTGTGGCGGAGCGGGGCAGGAGGGCTGATAATCAGACTGACCTACTTTCCCCGAGGATCTGAAACTTGGCCGGCTCGGATGTAAAAGGCCGTGCCACCGGCTTTCTGGGGAAACAAACCTCAAATGCCTCCCCTTCCCTCTTCCATAGATCGAATTGTTGCCACATTGCTGTAACAGTCGCTCCAAACAGAGCTTTTGGATCGATGGGGGCATCCAAAAACTCCACTTTCTCTTTCTCAGAGAGTCCGGAAAACAGCCACAGCGATCTCATGGGCTAAGCCCATGCTGTGTTCGCAACTTTGAACCGGTACGCGAGATGTACGCAGGTTTAAATCGGCGATGACACATATCTCCTCCCAGAGCGCTGGGTTGGGAGATCCGGAGTCCAGTTGACGACCCATTTCCTCAAAAAGCTCGGCTTGATAGGCCATGAGGAGAGACTTTGCATTCAAAGCGCGAACCGCCAGCGCGGAGGATTTGTAAATCTTCTGGAAAACGGAGGCAGCAAAGCGTTCTGTTTTCCCTGGCGGCAAGGCTCTGGTTGAAGAGAGAGCTGCCCTGCGGCTTGGGTGTAAATTATTCGCCACAGACGCTTCCACAGGGGGAGGATCTACCATCCCTAAACCCTCCATTCCCTGTATGTCCAGTCTCGAAAAGCCTTTGACGGGAGCCCGATGCGAAAAAGGCTTATCCCAAAACCTTTTCATTTCGGCAACGCATGCCGGGACGGCCAGTATAACTTGTCTCGTTGGTGGGAGACATGATGGGAGCCTTATCCCGTCATAGAGGTCTCTATCATCCCCTTTTCCTGCCAGTTGGTATGGCCAATCGATGGACAGCTTAGCCGCGGTCCTATGACAGACCTCCAAACAGATCTATGTCCACCTGCACAGGGGAGGGTGAGCTCACATCCTGCGCACTCGGCGGACGGGACCGATTCGGGGGGAGAATGGCATCCTCGTCGTCATCCTCATTTTCGAGGATGGTCGACAGTACCTCGTCATCATCGTCTTCCTCTCCCGCTAAAGGATCTTCAAACAGAGGGGGAAGAACGGGTGACACACTATCCATCATATCTCCCCACGAGCTTGAGGTCTGTGGACACTCCATGGGTTCCTCTCTGGGTTGAGCAGAGAGGCATGGGCCCGACTTTCCTGTGGATGCCACTCGGAGTCTCCTTTCTTGGGTTTTAGTCGAGAAAGTCGCGCATTAAGGGCAGCCCTCGGGGTCGGATAGTGCTGCCTGAGTGTGTTTAGCGGAGTTTATGCAGAGACCGTGAGAATCCTTGGCCGAAATCCACGCTCCACAAGCGCAAGGATAAGGAGGACAGCCTTTCCCTTCGTGGCTTTCTGGCTCTTTCGAGGTGGCAATGACAGCGACTGCACTCTCTTCATATGGTAAGTCCACCACAACGTGAAAACTTGTATGGAGTTGTGCTGAGAAGTGAGCTCTCTTTTTTTGAGAACTTAGAGCTGAAAAACTCGCCTTAACGCGTTAGTTACCCAACTCCAAGTGCGGTCATTCAACGAAACTTTAAGGAAAAAATTGCATTTTGGACAATACCTTGCAGCTTCGTCGGTAAACTGTTGAGCAATAATTCCCAAAGTCTGCTGAGGACGGCTTCCAAAAATCTTCCACGGGGAAGAGAGCGAGAATGATGAGACAGCAGGTAGCTGCGGTTTATATACAGGGAGGCGGGACTCCCTGATCGCTGCAGCGATTGGTCTGACGTGATTGGCAGACGTCGTGTCATTGGTGCTTCCGCAATCGGTCAGGCCTGGGGCATTCCCATAGTGAGATACCGAACGAATGTTAGAAAGAGAAGCTTTTTGTGCACAAAAAAAACAAAAATAACGACTTTATTCAACAATTTCTTCTCTTCCATGTCAGAATTAGATCACGATAGTACCATGATGTAGGGCTGTCCTCGACTAAAGATTTTTCTGGTTGACTAGTAGTCGTTCATTTTAAGGATTAGTCGATTAATCACGTTTATTATTAAAACATTTAAATCATAATAATGAGCCTTTAATTGTCTACATAGCCTAAGCACTCAAGTGCACACATAAAGCTTGCCACAGCAATGTAATTGTAAATGTAATCAAATGTAAATGTAATCAAATGTAATTGTAAATGTAATCAAAGTAATGATTATGAATGTGTCAGAGAAAAACACAAGGAGGCTGCATTAACCTTTTCGCACGTGAGTTTAAAATATACTATATGAGCCCCCAGCGTGAGTTTTTTTAGGCGACCGTTATTTTAGAACGTATCGCTTTACTGTTTCCATGGAGACGCGCCATGTTTGTCACGTGACACACCGCAGCCACATAAGCACTGTATGACACATGCATCGCTTTTATTTCGTTTTTCCTTTTTTTATTCAAAATATTCACTAACGTGTTCACTATAGTATGATATATCTGATTTTCAGATTCTCAGATACATGAAAGTAAATGTATTTGGTAGTTTAAACACCTTTACAATGAGCACGTTAGTTGATTTATAGCGGGTTATGGGCGCCGCCATGTTAGTTCACGCTGAATCCGAGCTGTGGGATTTACAACACGTAAATTCATCCTCTCCTCCCAAAAGAAATTAAAGTACGTTTCCGGTGAACTGGGAGAAGAGTAGACTAAACTTTAAAGTTACCTACACAATGTGTATATGATATCAATAAAACATGTCGTCAAATTATAATTGAATGGATTATTATTGCCACTTCCATAGACATCGGTGTGTATTTTCCAAACTATGAATGTATTGTTTTGCTAGTACTTTTTAGATATTTAGATGTCTGAAACCTAAAATAAGCATTATATAGTTGAAAACACTGAATAGTTATGATAATATGATAAGTGCTCAGCGTGTCTGTCTCTGGCTCAGTGCCAGGAAAAGCGTGAAAGCAGATTTGAATTCAGCAGTTGATCACGTGACGCACTGAACATTCTAATCACACCGGTGTGGTCGTTGTTACGGGAAGAAAGAGCAGGCAGAGGCGAGGATCTAAATGCAGGGAGTTTAATAAACTTTAATAAACAAACGGTAAAACATACAGAATACTGGCAGCTAGGGAACACAAAAGAAGGATGAACACGAACATTGACAAACCACGAGTGGAACACAAGCACAATTCATACACAAGAGAACAAGCTTAACAAGATAACAAGGGGGCGTGGTAAAAGGGAAACACCTGGGGAACCTAATCACGGGGAACCAATACACAAACGGACTACAGACAGACTACAAACAAGGCACAGGAATCACTTCAACATAAAAGTCCAGACAGGGCACAGAGAACATGTAACATAGCCCCCCACCTAAGGAGCGCATTCCAGATGCTCCAAAAACACAAGACAGAACAAAAAGTCCAGGAGAGAGGTGGAGCGGAGGCGGAACAGGGGGCGGGATGGTGGGCCAGGCCCATGGAGTGGCGAGTGACCAGGGCGGTGCAGGCAGAGCCGGAGGCCAGAGCGGAGCAGAAGACCACCAGGGTGGAGCAGGCGGCGCTGACAAGCACCAGGGCAGAGCAGGCAGTTCAGGGAGCCGTGGCGGAGCAGACAGTTCAGGAGGCCATGATGGATCAGACAGTTCAGGAGGCCATGGCAGCGCAGGGAACTCAGGAGGCCATGGCGGAGCAGACAGTTCAGGAGGCCATGGCGGAGCAGACAGTTCAGGAGGCCATGGCGGAGCAGACAGGTCAGGAGGCCATGGCGGAGCAGGGAACTCAGGTGGCCATGGCGGATCAGACAGTGCAGGGGGGTTCACAGACAGCCTTCATGGCCATTACGGCACAGTCAGAGGGCTCACAGCCGGCCTCCTTGGCCGTGGCTGAACCGGCAGGGAGTTCAAAAACTGCATTCACGGCCGTATCAGTGGCCTTAGGGAACATAGAGACTTCCAAAACAGGTTCCAGATTCACAACAGAGGCCACAGGGCACACAGAGAGCTCGGAGGAGGAAGCCGCCACTGTCTCGGGAGAAACTGGCCAGGTGTGCACAGCCCAAACGCACCAAATGGCTGTAGCCATCACAGGGAGCATGGAGAACAAAACGTCTACCCTCCAAGACAGATGGCACTGCGGCCATCGAACTACAGAGTGCAGTGACCGGCGGGCTTGAGAGCGAAATGGCCGGCGGGATAGAGTGCTTAGCGGCCGGCGGACTGGAGTGCGTAGCGGCCGGTGGGCTTGAGAGCGAAGCGGCCGGCGAACTAGTCTGCTGAGCGGCTGGTGAGCTTGACTGAGGAGCGGCCTTTTTGGAATCCTCCTTCACTACTTCCCCCACAGTTAGAGGGGATCCACACAGTCGCAGGGCAAGATCGACGTACTGAGCCAGGGTCCAGCCAGAATTTCCCCCATCAGTTGGGCGATGTTGTCGTCCAGCCCGCACCAAAAACAGTCGATCAGCCTGGCGTCATCTAGGGCCGCAAGATGGCTGTATTGCAGGAACTCCTCCACGTAGCATTCAATGGGCCGGCTTTCTTGAGAGAGGGAGCAAAGCATGCTTAGAGGGTCCTGATTCACTCCCGCTAGATCCATAGTTGGTCAGTCAATCTGTTACGTGACGAGAGAGCAGGCAGAGGCGAGGATCTAAATGCTGGGAGTTTTTAATAAACAAATGGTAAAACATACGGAACACTGGAAGCTAGGGAACACAAAAGACGGATGAACACGAACATTGACTGACAAACCACGAGTGGAACACAAGCACAATTTATACACAAGAGAACAAGCTTAACAAGATAACAAGGGGTGTGGTAAAAGGGAAACACCTGGGGAACCTAATCACGGGGAACCAATACACAAACGGACTACAGACAGACTACAAACAAGGCACAGGAAACAACTTCAACATAAAAGTCCAGACAGGGCACAGAGAACATGTAACAGCCTAGAGTGATAACACCGATGTGATTGTACGCGTTAAAGGGTTAAAGGGTTAGTTCACCCAAAAATGACAATTCTGTTATTAATTACTCACCCTCATGTCGTTCCAAACCTGTAAGACCTTCGTTCATCTTTGGAACACAAAGATATTTTTGACGGAATCATAGGGCTCTCTGACCCTCCATAGACAGCAACGCAACTGTAATGTTCCCCGGTCCAGAAACAGTAAAAACTTTGGTAAAATAGTCCATGTGACATCAGTGGCTCAACTTCAATTTTGCGAAGCTACGAGAACACTTTTTGTGCGCAAAGAAAACAAAAAGAATTTATTTAACAATTCTTCTCCCTGAGTTACGTCTTCCGCCATTTTGGAGAGTGCCCAAGACCGTAATCTACGTAATCAGCGTTGTTTATTTTCAGGGGGGAAAGCGCGCGCATGAACGTAATCGGTCGTAATTAGCATTGTTTATGCTTAGAGGAAAGCATGAGTATGCGTTGTGATGCACTCTAAAATGGCCGAAGACAGTAACTTGTCGGAGTAGTTTTTTGTTTTCACTTCCTGTAATTATTATTATTTTTTTTTTTTTTCTGCGACTAATAAAATTTAGTCTTGATAAACTAGAGCTTTCTTTGTTTTCAGTTTAGTTGGCGACTCTGACTCCGACAGTAGTGGATGCTCCTGTCTGCATGTTTCATACGGATTACATAATCTGAGAATATTTGTTTTCCATTTGAATTGGTTCATTTGAAAGTAGACATTTCCTATATTTTTCACATCTGTAAGGCAAGTATAACACAGAGTTTCAGAGTTTCATGCTCAAGTTCACAAAGACCGAGATGGAAGAAAGTGCATCCTGTTTGCTCTCATTATTTTACAAAAGCGCAATGTTTTGTTGTAATTGTGAGTGAACACAAATAAACGTAGAGTCTTTACAGGTTCTAAAGATTTATTAATCTTATCTGTATGACCAAAAATTATAGTATTTTAAGAGCAAGTGAGCGCACCGGCGTCTCCATCTGTCCTGCAGTGAGGCGATACTGTTCAGCTTCCACACTCCACACAGACACTTGAATAGTACTCATTTTTCTAGGTTAACATTAATTGAGCGGCCATGTAAAGTTGCGTGCTACTAACATATTTCAAATGATAAGCCATATTTGAGGTCGATGAATGATAGCCGAGCGTTGATGTCCTGCCCGATGTACTATATTACGACATAGACCAGCTGTTAACGATCTGTCCGTCACGGAAGTGACAGACAGATCGTGAAGTCACTTCCTGTGACAAAATCCACAGGAAGTGACTTCACCACTTCCTGTGGATTATTATATTTTTTTTTTTTCTGCGACTAAGCGACTAATAAAATTTTGGTCGACCAAGCTTCTTCTCGTCGACTAACGGTTAGTCGACTATTAGGGGGCAGCCCTACCATGATGCATGTGTGTGCATTTCTCTCTTTGAAAAATAAGTCACAGCGCATCTGGGTTCTATGTCAGAGCATCGACTCCTGCCTCAGAGCACCACATGCATGCGTCGTGTTACTCTCGTCAATGTGCAGCGGAGACTGACATGGAGGAGACAAATTGTCGAATAAAGTTGTTATTTTTGTTTTCTTCACACACAAAAAGTATTCTCATAGCTTCATAAAATTACGGTTGAACCACTGATGTCACATGGACTATTTTAACGATGTCCTTACTACCTTTTTGAGCCTTGAAATTGGTAGGACCCTTGCTGTCTATGGAGGATCAGAAAGCTCTCGGGTTTCATTAAAATACCTTAATTTGTGTTCCGAAGATGAACATAGGTCTTAAGAGTTTGGAACGACATGAGGGCGAGTAATTAATGACAGAATTGTTTGGGTGAACTATCCCTTTAAGACATAAAATAAAATAAAAAAATAAAACACTGGATGAGGTGGATATTTACCAAAAGTCTTCTATCATTTGTCAGTGATGAAGCTTCTCTTTATTGCACATATGGCTTGTGAATTACTCTGTATTGCAGATAAAGACAATTTATTGCCTATCCATAAAAGTCTCAAAAGGAGTCTTGCTTCTAAACCCATTTGTATTTCTTTCTTACTGGAATCACAAAACGAGAAATTTAGTATAATGTTCTTGCTGCTCTATTCCATATAACAAATGTTAATTGTGACCAGAAAATGACTAAATGCACCAATAAATAAGTGCAACTTACACACTATTTTAAGTCTTCTGAAAGTCATAGCTTTGTGTAAGGAAAAGGGCTGAATTTTAAGTCGTTATTAATTGAAAATATGCTCTGCAGCTAGCAAATATTATTTACATTCATTCCTATATATCCAAATATGTCATTGGTTCGTTTGTTTACTTTTGTCATTGTATGAAAAAGAGCAGCCTGAACATTTCGTCTAACATCTAATTTTGTATTTAAGTTTTTGTTGCCAGGTTTGCAATGACATGAGGGTGAGTAAATATGACGCCATTCTTGTATTGGGAGGAAAATCCTATAAGTTATGTAAAAAAAAAATGACACTGCTGCCCACAAACATTTTACACCTATGCATATACAGAAAAGGAAATAATCTTTATCAGAGGCTGCTTAATCCTGCTGGCTGGTCTGTGCTTGCACACAGTTGAGATGAAGACTGATTATTTAGCACAGGTATGACTCATCAGAAGCCATGTTGCCCAAAGTCAGTGTCTGTGAGCTGTGTGGCCCCAGAGACGGGCTGTATTTCACTGTGAAATTAAACGCTCCTGCGCTACACAAACACCCTCATTATAACCCGTTCACCCAGGAAGATTTGCGGCAGAATGTTTTGCTCAACTTCTGCTGAAATGGGGGAGGAAGAGAAGGATGCATAACTTAACACATGGCAGTTTCTCATCTCTGAGAGAAATGTATGTTAAATCCTCAAGTCTCAGTGTGATAAATTGTTCAGTTATTAGATGAAAGTGTAAACAAGACCTTAAAGTCAGTGGTTTGGGTGGGTTGACTGTTCCGATATGCCTGTGGACGGCAACAATACTAAATACTACTAATAAAATGAACCTAACCATTATCCAATCATTAATAGTGAGTATAAAAACATAAATAGACTAACTAATGTTTGAAATTTCCATATCCTTGATTTCAAAGGTTATCAAACTATAGAATATGTTGGTTCAAATTCATTGTCATTTAGTAGAAGCTAGTCAAATTAAACATGATAAAATGGAAGGGTAGTTTACTTCCTAATGATAATGATTTCTATAACAAAACTACACACGGTAGAAATATGACAGAGAAGGGTAGTTCACCCTCATGTTGTTCCAAACTGTATGTATTGTTCATTCCTGAAACACAAAATAAGATATTTTCAATGAAACCTCACTGGTTCTTATTGGTTTTGACGCATGAGAACCAATTAATTTGTTCTTACATGTCAAGCAAATATGGATGAGCTTCTGTTTACCATATTTAATGTGCTCTGTGTACTATGTGTTTTGATCCATGTTTATATGTGTATAAAATCCTAAAATTAAATCCTATCATATAAACCAATCATGCCTCTTCAGAAGACTTGGATCAAACTGCTAAATACATGTGATTTATTCTTATGATCTCTTTATGAAGCGTTAAAATGTTTGGTTGGTTTTCTATTTGAGTGACAAACAAAAAAGTTATTAAAATATCTTCATTTGTGTTTCAAAGATGAACAAATGTCTTGAGAGTTTGGAATGACCTGAGGGTGAGTAATTGATGACAGAATTGAACATTTCAGGTAAACTATTCCTTTAAATAGAGGTTGACATGGTTTTGTGCTAAGCACAATGTATTTTGTACAGTGAATTATTGGTTATAGAAAGCATGTGAAAATTCAAGACATATTTACAAACCAAACACTCAAGATAATATAAAACTAAAAAGTTTTTCAACCTATGTCATTTTAATGCAAATGATGGTTTATGTAGCTCAGGGCAATATTAATACATTTTACTGATTAATTTTAAGAACTTTGTTTATTTACATACAATACACTTTTTTTTTTTTTACCTCTTTTTTGTTTTTACTACTTTTCATTTGATTCCCTTCATCCATTCCTGTGTTCTGGCATCTTCTGCCACGGTCTTTGACCAAGTGAGTCTGATTCCCCTCCAGCTGCATCTCTTATCAGCGTGACACACAAACCCAGCCGTGAGTCTGGACCGCATCTGTGCCCTGAGTCCTGGCTGCTGCCTGCACATAGACGCTCTACTCTACTGAGACGGTTAAGAATCAACATCCAAACCCTAGCCAATGCTGTCGTCGACACAACAAGTTTACTTTTCGCTGCATTCTTCAAAACAACAACAGTAGTGAAATACCTTTCTAAATCACAAATGAAGTTCTTCGACAGTGTCTGCTGTGAGAGACGTGGTTTGATGGCCTAGCGGCTCTTCGAGGACTGGAACAGCAGGTGTTCTGTTGCTGTGGTGCCATGCTGAGCAGTAAAGGTCACTTTTGATGGAACCGGGCGCAAAAATATTGCATTTACTCTTCACAGTCACGCACACAGGGGCAGCCTATAGCAATCTAAAGATAGAAGCACAGATCACAGGGTCCCAATACATATAATTAGCTGGACACCATCCTAATCTTAAACCAAACGTCCCCATCTCCTCCTCCGGTGAAGGACTCATTCATTTACATTACATGTGTTACATACTTTACCTGCCCACAACTCTAGATTAGCATAACAAAAGAGGCACTCCAACCCCCTAGCCAGAGATTAGAAACTTAACTTGGTGGATCCTCCAGCAGTCATTTGGCCTGTGAGGGAGGACAATGCAGGAGGTGGTGGGGCTGTAATGTGTGGCACTGTGTCCTGCTGTTCTCCTTTTCGCCATGCTGACTAATGACCTTCCCCCTCCCCCAGCCCTCGCCTCCTCCCAAGGACTGGAACAGCAGGTGTCTGTTGCAAAACCCAAACCTAGATTATTGTGTTTTATTCACAGCCAGTAAGAGTCCAGGGCAACATCCTCACAAACAAACAAATGTTCCTGCTCATACAGCTTTCTATCATTTACTTACCACATTTCATGAACAAGGTGTCAATATTGTCAATAACAGTAAAACAGATCTCATCAGAGACATCAAAGATATCCTACAACACTCTCCTTGAAAGGTACTTGTTTTTAAATATTTTGTTTTACAAAGCTATATCCCGATTTCTTACTGGTAAAAACTAGGCTGTCAACAGAATGAATGAATGAATGAATTTTCCCAAATCTGTTATTAGAGAGAAAATATATGTGCCTGACCATATGTGCATGTTTATCAGAACTGTCCCCTGTTGGTTGAACAAGGTTAATATAATTACAGATTTTGTCCTGTTTTTAAATGATAAAGTTCATAATAATATTCCAACTCTTTTGTTAATATTATCTGATGATATAAAATTACTATTATCCTATACATTTTCTGGGCCAGTTCATGCTGGAGGGATGCCAGAAGTCCTACCCCCTACTGTCGCTAGATCTGATAATATTTGTAATATTTTATATCTATATTTATTGTTAGTTATTATTACTTAATATAGTACACAAAATAATGATCTTTAAAAAAGCATCATATGACCCCTTTAAGATTTTGAACGGGAACTAAATGGAGATACATTGTAAACCTCTGTGAGGTGGGAAAAACTGTGCGCCCAACGTGGGGCTCGAACCCACGACCCTGATGCGGTGTTCGGCCAATCACAATGCACTGGGTCAGCTGGCCAATCAGAGCAGACTGCGCTTGTCGGAAGGAGGGACTTTGTAGAAAACGAAGCGTTTGAGAGAGGCGGGGCATAGAGGACCTACAATAATGTACAGTATTTGAAAAATATTGTGTTTTTTGAACATTAAAGCATGTCAACATATTCTGTTATACCAAATACACCAAATAATGATCTTTAAAAAAGCATCATATGACCCCTTTAAGATTTTGAACGGGAACTAAATGGAGATACATTGTAAACCTCTGTGAGGTGGGAAAAACTGTGCGCCCAACGTGGGGCTCGAACCCACGACCCTGAGATTAAGAGTCTCATGCTCTACCGACTGAGCTAGCCGGGCTGATGGTACATTAAGATTAAAGTACAGTATCTGTACTTAATATCACTTTCGTATAGTCAACGAATCGCACTAAAACAGCTACGATATTAAATATGCATACACTTATCATGCTATGTATTTGTGTTCATAATATATACATTTTCTACGCTTTAAACTTTTCTGTGAATTTAACAGGTCAAAACAGCAGGTGGCGCCCAAACCTCACACCAGTAAATGTCTTGTTTCATTTGTCTGGTCTAGCATGTCGATATTTGTCATTTATCTCTCTGTGTAGATACCCTATTAGAAGGGAATACATGCTCAAAGATTTTGATATTATGGAAATTAAAACAATTAGGAACAGCTATATATCTTTTCCTCCTCCTCCTAAAGTTAAGGAGGTGAACTTCAAAATTTCAAATGAGATTTATCCTACCAATTAATTTTTAAGACTGAAATTTAATTTGGATGTGGATAATTGTGTTTTTTGTGAAACGAATATTGAAAATCTAGAGCATGTTTTCTTTTGTTGTGATTTGGGGCAACCTACCAATGAATTTTTAAGACTGAAATTTAATTTGGATGTGAATAATTGTGTTTTTTGTGAAACGAATATTGAAAATCTAGAGCATGTTTTCTTTTGTTGTGATTTGGTGCAACTTTTTTTGGAGAGATGTACAGAACTGGCTACAGTCTAGAGAGGTTGAACTCCCACTCCTTACGATGAAGTTAAGTAGGTTTGGTATTTGTCTGGAAAACAAAGAGTTGGATTTTGTTATTAATTTCTTGCTTTGTCTTGGAAAGTTTTTCATTCATAAATGTAGATGGTTTAAATCTAAACCCAACTTTAACCAGTGGATGAATGAGGTTAAAATTTTGTGCAAATCTTTAGAATTGGTTAAAAACAAGAAAGCTCTCAAATTGATTTCGTTTTTGGGGCATGTATAAACTAATGTAAAAAGCCCCTTTTGGTTAGTTTTATTTGTTCTATTTATTTATTTATTTTTCTTTTCTTTTCTTCTTTATTATTGGTTTATTGTGATCTTGTTTGTCACTGGTTATGCTCAACCTAAGGCTGTTCACGTGTTGTTAGATTATGTGATGTGTTCATGTACCTTGTTTGTTGTAAATGGAAGCATAATAATAAAAAAAAAATCTCTCTGTGTAGTTTCCTGGACGTCCAATCAGTGGCGCAAAAACGGAGTATGCAGTATATAGGGGGGCGCCATTTTGCCGAAATCATTATGTGAAAATCTTATGTAATAAAACGTTATAAATAATCAAAAGCTTAGTTGTTAAAAATAATGTAATGAAACATTTTTATTGAACGGTTTTTAGCATTTTTAATGAGTTCAAAAATGTATTTATTATAAACTTATTAAGACGCGGAACCGCCGTACGACCACAGCAAACGGGAGACTTTTCAGACGCACTTCAACTTGCCCTCAGCACCAGGCGCGTGTCAAAAGGTACAGGTGCCAAATGAGCTTCAATAGAACAACAGTGAACTGCGGTCTGATGAGATGTTGTTATGTCAGTAAAATAAACTCCCCCCTGTCCTGTTTTACCGTGCTCACGGCGCACGCTCTTCAACTGTACGCGAATATGGGGCGCACGCTCTATCATCATAAATAACCCGCACAAGAAACTACATCGTCAGTTAAGTCATGAAATTACCAAAATTGCGATTAAAGCTGCAAAACTGTGCATGCATGTATACACGCATCACATTTAAACGTCTCTCAAATGCATGTACTGAAATATTCTGCAATTCGAGATCACAATAGGGCGCAAGATGATAGCCTATGTATTTTTTTTGTAGCCTAATTAAAAATGCACAAGTAAGCTAAATGTGAGCACAGAGCAGTTGTACTTTGTAATTTGTGAAGTACGAAAATGAAATTATATTTAAATGCATAAAATAACCTAATTTTACATTCTGGCATTTATGTGCTTCCGCCCTTTTTCACATTATTGCAGATGGAGAACTTTTTTTATTTAGGTTAATAGGAGCTCGATTTAGGTTTGACAAAACTGTTGCAATGAATTCATTTAGACAACTAACAGTGTTAAACATTGACTGTTTGCTTTTTCAGAGTTCATTGATTATATAAAAATTAGTGAATGTTGGCTAAACTTTGAACTACTAGGCCTATCTGCATGTCTCATCCATGAGTAGGCCTGTGCAATGATGGAGAACAAGCTTTTGGGGTGCTGAGACCCAGAACCAAGCTGACTGAGCAGAGTGAGCCCTTTTATTAAAATACCTGGTAATACAAAAATAATAGAAAAATTGTCATATTCACTCAATTACCTGATCTAATTCACAACTTCACAAATTCTCAATTACAATTACGTACAAATTAACTGTATTCAGTTGTGATGTAGGCACTAAAACAGTCCAGTATAGTCAAATAAGCTAAATTTCTATATTGAAATAACGAAGATTTCTTTGCCACCACAGACTGGTTGCTGGCTCCTTCCTGGCCACCCCTATGAAAACAATCCTGGCCACTGCCGAAGAGGGCAAATATCAGGTAATTTATGAATATCTCAATTGCTCAAAAAAACAAAAAACAAACAAACAAAAAAAACACATGTTTGTGAATGTGCATTTGATTTACATTTGAGAGAAACTGAGAAGATGGTAAGCAATACAAACTAGCCACCTTTCACCGAAAATTGCCGTTTTGAATTCAAAATAGGCCATCTGTGTGATTCAAGCAGATCCGATGAGTTGAAAACTCTTGCTACTCCATACTTCAATACAAAACAATGCTGAATTTTGACAAAAAGGAGATTTTTAAATGCTATATTTTTTATGTCTAAATATAAATCCATTAGCAAAACATGTGAAAATAACTATATTACAAAGTGGAAATGGTAAATGAGACAATAAATGATCCTCTGCTGTCATCTAATGATCATAGTGGGAATCATGACATTCATTTTAATAGATGGCCAATTTTCCATGAATTATCTCTAGTAAAAATGAAAAAATCCAGACATTCTTTAAAGTACATTTTACTTAGTGTTCTCATTTTTTATAAAAATGTGCAAAAATATGAATAACTTTTGAGGCAAATGAATTATATATATATATATATATATATATAATTCATTTGCCTCAAAAGTTATTCATATTTTTGCACATTTTTATAAAAAATGAGAACACTAAGTAAAATGTACTTTAAAGAATGTCTGGATTTTTTCATTTTTACTAGAGGCGGAAATTAGTGTCAGAGGCTACTAGAATACAGGGGGCGCCGACACTGATCTTGCATACCCCTCTGCAAATGTGCAGTTGCGCCCCTGCGTCCAATCTGCATATCCATAAAAGTTACTGCATAACACATGACAGAACATTGAACTTAAAATTGTTTTTATTAATCCAAACAAAACTGCAATTTAAGGTTATTAATGTGAACGCTGCGTTTGCGTATGTTTGCAACATTGAAGTAGGCTACTTACTAACTTACTAACATTAGCGAAAAGGATAAAGTCAGATTTATTATTGCCCTCATTAACTTAGTAAAATTCCGATGGTGAAAAATTTCTCTTGTGAGAAAATAAATCACCATCGTTTGACTTCTTTTGAGGTCATTATGCTGTTGTTTAGTTGTAAACGATATGACCAGGGCCGTCCTTAGGGGGAACGCGATCGCGAACGGACCGAGGGTGGCCCCGCTCCCTACCTCGCCCCGTGTCAGCTAAGAACGGCCCTGGATAAGACCAAATATAATTTTACATTATGAGTACTTTTATTTCACGATAATAACAATAAAGTTATTTTTCTCACTATAGTTAATTTTGTTTTAATAATTATATTACCTGGAAGTTAGTTCTGCAGAACTGCATGCTGCCATATGGTGACCTTTGGTTGCGTGCCGCCATGAAGAATATAACCTCTACCAGAGCAGAGCACTAGTATCATCAATTATTAAAAGAGACACCATTATCGTTTTCAAGGTATTCATACTAACTATTTATGTTAGTCAAAGTAATACTGTTAACTTTTTAACACAATTTTAAACGTTCAATTTCCACCATCATGACGCAGGGACTACACGTGTCTTAACTATACCACGTGGGTGAAACTCCCAATATGAATAATAAAAATTAATTAAATATATAATGATCAACTAAACAATTACACTTGCAATAGTTACATTTGCAGAAAGGACATACTTTTTGCTCAAAATGAGCTTAAAATTTGTTGTAATAATTTATTATTATTATTATTATTATCAAGAAATGTTTCCATCTTAAAAATCTGGTCACCTTTCCATTCGTGACAGCAGTTTCAGGCCAGATTCTCAGATGGGAAGTTTGAATCCTGCAGAACCACAGACAGCAGTTTCAGAAAATAGGCAGGTCTGTGTTTTTTTATGTGTGTAATGCAAAATAAAATTTTTGAATTTGAATTTTTGAGTTGATTTAGTCAGATGTTATTTGATAAGGTCTGCTGGTCTGTGCAGGACCTGTTGTGTTTGACATTGTAATGTAAGATGTTCTGAAAAACAATGATTATGTAAAAAAATTATTGTCCTTTAAATAACTCTGTATCAAACTCTGCAATCCATTGTCATTAACTGTTTAGAATTCTGAACATGTATTTCACTCCACAAGGATGCAAACACAGTGACACCATTTTTCCATACAAAACATACTAATTTCCTGCAGAAGACACTAAAATGTTCATATTTGGGGATTTCCCTAACAGTTTGGGAAACTGTTCTGAACTGCTGTGATGTTAATCAGCTGTATATTGTCTGTTAGCCTGGCCTGCGCTGCTGCTCTGGGATGTAATATTACACTGGACTGTGCTGCTGTTCTCTGCTGTTTTATCACTGGGAAATAGAGTCAGGCTCAGATTAATCTGATTACATTTCCCTTTATTTTATCACAACTGCCTAGCCAGCTAGCTGTGTTCTGTGGCAATTGACCAAGGTGTCGGTTAGCGACTAAATGATAGCTAAAACAGATTAATCCAAAGTAACTGTCAAAACAGCTTTGTTTGAAATGTTTCATAATAAATGATGCATACTGCCTGAAAATAAAAATCACACAATGCCTAAGGTAATTAATTAGGAGATTCCTGTTCTCCTAAAAAAAAAAACGGATATTCTTTGAGTCCAGGGTTATCTTTTTACCCAAGTGCAAAATATTCTGCAGCCCACATACTATATTAATATAATATGACAATATAACAATTTATAAAAAAAACAAGTATGCTATTTTATTTTGACTAATATATCTTATTTGCAGTAGAAGAAAAAACACTAATCAAAAGCATCTTGCAGTACTTCCCTGGTCCTTAAGGGGGCTGCAGCCCACAGGTTGACAACCAATGTAATTGCATATTTTGCCGTATTTTTTTTTTTTTCAGTCCTAGACCAGGTGTCCTGACATTTTATCCTACCCCTCAGATTGTCATACCAGGGTTTACTGCACATGCGCACATCAATATTGCGTTCTTTGTCTCACGCGGAACAACAATAATTACTGTATTTGCATTACTGTAAGGGGTAGGTTTAGGGTAGGGTAGATGTTAATAAACCATAATTTGACATGTAGCATTTTCGTTGTCGAATTGTACTACCTACTGTGTTAATGGGAGGTAGCTAAATCTGACAGGGCTGCACAAATCGACAGAACACTGGCTAATGCAGGTTAGCTAATTAAAAGCAGACATTATGATTTTGTTTAATATGGCTTAGACCTCTTTATTCCACTGTGGTCTTCCATTTGTTAAACACCTGAAAAAGCATTATTGACCATTACAAAGGTGAACGTCACAGCAAAATGGCACTGTTTGGTAATATTTCTGGGCAATGAAACCAAGATAGAAACCAAGCTATTACAAGGCTTACATGATGAAACAAAGCAAAACATTCATAACAGAGATATCAAATGTAAATAACAACAACAACAAAAAGCGAACTGTGGACTGCTGCAAAATATGTCTAGTTTCATTTCTGGTAAACTTCACATCATGTAATCCTCTACGCGCCAACAAATTGCATTCATGATGAAATTTACATGTTACACGTAATACAATCTGACATAGACAAGAAGAGTAATCAAAAATATATAAGTGAATAAAAATATAAATAAATGGATAAAAAAAAAGTTCAGATTTCTCCCAACCATGCACATTAAATACAGAGGTGCAGCAGTGCAAATCTCCGCTGTGTTGTCTAGCAGAGACGTCACCGGCCCGGGTCAAAACAGATTTGAGGTCTTCTCAAATCCATCCACACAATCCCATGCGTGCAGCTCTCAGAAAAAGGCTGGATTGGTGTGTTCAATGACGCAGCGTTTACAATGACGCTTAACAAAGCGCAGCGCCTCCAGTGGCACGTCACAGTCCTGTACATTCAGCAGCTGAAGGTCGAAGCAGTTGGCTGCCACCACCTGCAGCCCGCGGCCCGTGATGCTCTCGCACGACTTCAGACTCAGTCTCTTCAGGTTGAACGAGTTTAGTGCAAGTTGCTCCAGGCCGGCGTCCGACACCAGTGGGCACTTCCCGATGTCCAGGGACTTGAGCTTGAGGCAGTTCTTGGCAAGGTGCTCGATGCCGTGGTCTGTCAGCCCCTCGCAGCCACGAGCGTTCAGGTACCGCAGTCTTTTGCAGTATTTGGCTATGTAGCGCACGCCCACGTCTGTGATGCGGCTGCAGTGCGCTATGCTGAGGTAGCGCAGGCGGCCCTCTAGTTTGGCGATCTCCCGCAGGCCAAAGTCACTGATGAAGCGGCAGTCGCTGACGCTGAGCTCCCGCACGGACGGGCAGTAGATGACTAAGAAGCGCAGGCCCTCATCGGTCAGGCGCATACAGCGCCGCAGGTAGAGGTGGGTGAGCTGAGTGCAGTGGGCGGCAATGGTGTGCAGGCCTTCGTCTTCCAGAGCAAAACAGTCAGTCATGTCAAGATAGCGGATGGAGATCTGCTGCCCATGAAGAGGGGAGAGTTTGAAGGACACGTCCCGTGTCAGGCTGATGCAGGTCACCTTAGAGCACCCTACAGAGTACAAAGACAGAATTATAGAAAAATACATTTAAACTGCACACACAATATGTACAATTCAGAACCTGATTTGAAAATTTTCCAAAACTTTGTTTTGTTGTTTAAAGATAAAGTGTGTAGTTTCTGTGCTTCTAGCATCAACAAATTAAATAGCACAAATAATGATAAATATCAATTGTATTTTTATACAGTTAATATATAGTTACTATATATTATATTATTTATGTAATTATATTTATAAATATAAATAAAAGATTATATAATATTATGATAATATATTTTTATATTATAAAATTGTAATTTACTTCAGTTAGGTCTGTCTACAATGTTTAATGGATTACTCTTAAGTAATTATATTATAATAAATGTTAATATAGATTTAAAACATTTATTGTTTTGAAGGAGTGGAATCCTGGAGACATCGTGACCTTCATAATATATATATTTGTTTCTTCTTGAATAATTATTAATCAAAGTTACATTTATGCATGTTAGAAAATAAGTTGAATATGGCTTTAGTCTGCCTTTTTACTTTCTAAGAAGCTGCTCTCATTGTGTGTGTGTAGTGAACCATATTGGATCAGATTCAGGGCAGAGCCCAGCAACCTTGAAGTACACATAAGTGTTCTCTGCGTATGTGTGTGTGAGTTTGTCTTTGCAGCTAGATGCGGAGACAGCCCTAGGAGGAAACCGTCATTTGCCATCACCCTGATGTCCAGGGTATCAGATACACGTCTCTGGAGAGACCTATTGCGTCTGACCTCAGATCTCTGTCTTTATCTATAGGTTCATCAGAATCTTGCTTACCTATGCATTGATGCAGTTAGCAACCTCTGTTAGAGTATAATTATTGGTGTTGTTAAGATGTACGCAGAGCGGCCTACGAACTCCATTGCGAGTATTGAAGCTGACTTCTGCCTGAAACGGCAAGTTATTTTCTTCAGTAAATTTTTCTTCAATTGATTGCATCTCTGACTCCTGGTCTTCATTCAACACACCTGCTCCTTGGGTTTTAACTGTAAATTCCCCTACAATTTAAATGAATATACTGTAAATATAATATACAACAAATATAAGCTTTAGAATTAACATATTAATATACATGCTTTTAAAAAAAAATACTTTAGTTTATATCTCCTTGCATACTTTCACATCCAGGCACTCACATAGATTTCAATATAATCAAAAACATTTTTTATATCAATTATATTAAAATATTAAAAAATATATTTAAAATATCTAAAAAGATGTAGCCCCTCTAATAATGTTTTTTTTTTTTTTTTAATATCTAAATCTACTTGGATACGGAAGTATGCTCTCATAAGGACATAATATGAGATATTTTTTAGCCTTTTTGGAGCACCCTTAGTTTTTTCTTATTTCTTCTTCTTTGTGAACCAGATGCACTCTTGGATAATACCTTTTTCTTCAAAAGTCTTTTTTTTTTTTACTTACTGTATAATTGTCTCTGCATATTAAGTTGACACAGGAGAAAGTATTTTAACAAGAATGACACATTTCAGCTTTAAACTAAGTCTTTGAAGATAAATTATAGGGACTGTTTTGACCATTATGAAAAAGAAAAGTCCCAAAACATTTCTTCAGAACCATGTGTATGATCATTTTTATTCCCAAAAGACTAAAGACTTTTTCATGCTGTCAGATGCACATGAAAAGAAATACCAAATGTTTGCTTTTAGATCTGTTTTTACAGAAATCACAGAATAAAGTCTTGATGTGAAACACGCCATCTGAGAAATGTATCTGCTCTTCACCTCTGTCATCTGATTTAACTTATGAAACACCAACATCAGACAAACAAAAGCCTTTACAGTAGAACTAAAGCTGAAGGTTATTGCAGAATATCTGAAGAACATGAAAACGGCAGCGAAGGGTTTGATCTAAACCTTGGAGAGACATCTGAAATGAGTTATATCAGGAGGGGTGGGGGATGGGATCTCCCCGCGTCTCCTTTAGGAGAATGCAGCGCTCCAGTCCAACGGCAGAGGGACCCCAGCCGGACCCCTGCACTCACACAGGAAAAACAACATGCTCCAACAGGAAGTGCAGCGCAGGAAGTTGGAAATAAAACACCAGGGAAGGGACTTGAGGACATGAGGAGAAGGAGTATTATTTTCTGACATACTCATTCACTAAGTCCTAAATTGTAAACTTCTAGGCCTATATGGTCATCTGTGAATTTGTGAAATATAATGCTTCTAAGAAAATTGAAAAGAAAAACGGATAAAAGGTTGCCAGGAAAAGTCATTAAAAACATGAACAGAGAAAGCTATATAAATATACTATACTATAATATATACTGGACAAGTGGACAAATATTAATATAAAAGCTATTTAGAGTTATATGCACATTAAATAGTCTACCTTTAAAGCAATTAATTTGATACAAAAGACAGTTGGTCATTGATTCTCTAAATTAGGGTAGCAGATTTTCCCTAAGCACCTTAAAGTCAGAGGTCCTGGTTCTGCTTGGGCTTATGTTTCTTTTGGGAAGTATAGAGAGCGCAGACAGAATGCCAGAGCTATTAATACCTTTTCCAGTTTTTCCAAGAGGAAGTCCTGGATATTTCAGAATAATCTCTGTGAGAGAGAAAAAAAAAAGACTTGACTGTCTTCTGTGCTGGACAACAAAGCAGGTGAAGCACAGGCTGTTTGGCTCTGAGTCAGGAAGTCATTTATACAGCTGACTAAAAATCCTTCTGTGTTTTCGGAGAGTTTGTAGACCAACACAGCTACATTACTGACATGTTTTGTTGAGAATGTCAAATTGAATATAACTGTGTTAGTACAGACTCAAATACTTCATTATTTCTGCTTTTTATGCCAAATGTTAAACCGGTGGTTCACAGGTCTGTTCTGGTAGTGAACCGCTGGGGAAAATACAAATTGAGATGAATGAAAATTATAAAATTCATCTATAGTTTCTCATCCTTGAAAACATGAACAAAACTACACTGAAAAAAAAAGAGTTTTCAAAGTTGTAAATGAAAGATTACTGGAGTACAATTAAAAATATATAATTTCTACTTAAAAAAATCCATGTCTAATTCAATGTGGTGCTGCTCTTTGTTATTAATTGTGAAATATACTAGCAATTTCTGAGTGAATTGTTTTTAGTGGTCACAAGGTAAAAGAAACAACCCAGTCTAGATTAAATCCGGGTTCACTTGCAATGAAGATAAACAGAGTCTGTGCCAACCACAATTTGATATGTGCAGTGAATTATTGGCTGCCAAGACCATAAGACCACTGAAATTCAAGAGACTTTCAGAAACCAAAATTTGTCAATTTGTAAATGGTTCAATAAATGGTTAGTTAAAAATGTATTATCAGTGTTGGGAAGGTTACTTTGAAAATGTAGGTTACAGATTACAAGTTGCCCTATTTAAAATGTAATAAGTAGTGTAACTGATTTGATTACTTTTCAAAATTCTAATTTCTACATTTTTTTCTACAATTTTCTAAACTGTTAACCATTCTCAAACATTTAAAGCAGGGAGGGTTAACCTTACAGTAGTACTCAACACTGATTACTGTCAGACTTTCATAATCCTTCATCACTTGAATTAAGATTATAATTTAATTTTAAAGCACAGCCACCACAAAATCAGACTTTAGCACCTCTTTTTACTTTGAGGTCGTTCTGAGGTAAAATACAGATTTAAAATCATAACAAACTATAGTTTATAAGCTATGATACTGTTTTTGAAATCAAATCTTTGCACAGCTACGACAGGAATCACTGGCATCTAACAATGCCTTGGGGGAAAAAAACAGTTAATTTAAAAAATAATGCATATACACAGGCCCAAATAGGAAATAAAACAGTTATCAAATAAGCATGTGTCCTATTCTGTGTCCTAAACTCCTGAAACATTGGTGTCTATTATTTTAGAGCAGTCAATGCAATTTTGGTAAGAAATCAATCAAATCTGTATGTGTCTGAAAATACTCAGATGTAACCCCCTTTATAATCATTAACATTTTCATAAGTAACTGCAATTTAATTACACATTTTTCTCAGTAACTGTAACAGATTACAGGAACATTTATTTTGTAATTAAATTACGTAATTCCTTTACATGTAACAAGTTACTCCCCAAGACCGTATATTATCAACACAGATTATTTCCAATAATTAAGTTCATCACTATTATCATGACTTTTACACTGTGTCCTAACCAAGCCAAATGTAACGACCACAATGTCTTTCATGTGAATCTAACTATTTTGATGGTTGTTTCCTTTCTGTTTTGTAGCTGGATAACCCCTCCCATTGAGAAATCTCATCGGTCCAAAATCCTACTACAACTGTAAATTAATCATTAAATACCTTTTGATTGGCTGAAACTGAGGTATTGTGTTCAATGTGGGCAGCGACTGTTTAGAACAGATAAATACTAATAACACAACCAAACATTATCACCCAAGATGAATTACCTGAAACATCCAGGTGTTCCAGGTTGGGGCAGCGTGACACCACCTCAAACACGGCCTCATTGGACACGTTGTAACAGCCAGCCACCTCTAAGCGACGCAGTTCTGGGCTGCACTGTGCCACCGTGTACAGTCCTCGATCGGTCAACCTCCGACAGCCGCTGACCACCACCGTCTCCAGGGTGAGACACACATTGGGGGTGTCCTGGCACAGTCTGCGAGTGAGAACCCGAAGCGCACGGTCCACATGTAGCACGTCTCCCGTCAGACGAATAGTCCTCCATAAGTGCGGGTCCCAGGCCAAGTTGTACCAGCGGCGGCAAACACGGGCGCACCGACACAGCTGGTTGGTGGGCAAATGGGTGAAGATCTGCAGGAAAGCATGGTCAGGAAGGAAGTCGATGGGCGCCGCCTGCTGGTCCCTCGGCTGTCGCAGACTCCTTTGCGGATGGGTGAGGGAAGTGGGCGGCGTGTGGACCATGGCAATGGTTTCCGTGCCGAACGTGGAGGAAGACGTGGAGGAGCCATTAAGCACGCCTGGAGATGAACGAGGTGGCAAAATCAGAGCCGGACTTGGCGTACTCACTGTTCGCATGCTAAGGTCCGAGTCTGGGAAGAGGGGAAATAGAAAAACAGACAGGAAAGGAATAGAGAGAAAGACAATAACACACTATGATATTGCACTCAAACCATTCTGAGAACAGCATTATGTAACACAGACAAGTTGTTGAAATAATGTAAACAAATCGCAGTCTTTCCTTTCCAAATAATTTCCTCAGTTAATGCATTGTCTTTCTGCACAAGCGATGCCCTTGGCTCCATTCCACAATGATGACTGAGGTAGAAAGTGTTTCATAGCTTTAAGAAAAATTATTCTGGCAGGCTTGTTGAGATCTAGCGTGTACACACGGCCTGCAAAAACCATATTCACATACTAATCTCCCGTGAATTTCCTCCTGGTCCGATCCATGCCTAATATCACTGAACCCCCACATATAATGTATCAGGCCTCATTTAGTCCTTCCTGAACCATCAGGGCAGTAATGACTGGATGAGGATCAAGGGTTACCCAGTTTTTATTATTCCATTTGATTAAACTGCAAGCTGCTTAACCGCAATATGTATTGTTCAGCAGAACTCAAGCCATAAGTCTGTTATTTCCACTCATTTATGGGCATTATGACCCCATTGTTCCCTTTGACAGATGTTTTAGTCTCCTACAGTTTCACAGTGTGCTGTGTTGAGTAATGGGAAACAGCAGCGCGTGATCATATCCCATATATGAGGGATATGCTTCCATAGATGAGAATATGAGAGCCAACAAGCTGGCACACTGATGGATCAGTCTTCAAGCACTGCCTCTGTGAAGATCACATCTCCATAACATCACGAGGTGTTCAAGCCCATTGATCAACAAAGAAAAAGGGAAATTTCAATTCTGATTAAATATTAGGAAAAAAGTGTGAATCCATAGCCAATTTATATTCTATTCTATTCTAGAAAACATCATTTCAATAATAAGTCAATTGAAATCAATTCTTGCCAAAGCTGTGTTACACAGACTTTTCAGTCTTTTTTCAGTCACAGCCTGAATTTCTAAAATACTTGGCCTTTACTATACTATATTACACATATTTCATTCATTTTCAAAATACGACTGGAAAAATGCATAATGTTTATCTTTAGGTAGCTATATGTAATATGAACAACCCATCTAACAAAAATATGTTCCAAGAATGTTTCACTAACGTTCACATTAAGTTATGAATAAGCATATTTCTGAATGTTTCTGAATATTTCAATTTCTTTCAAAAAGTGTGTTTTTTGTTTTGTTTTTATGTGAATGTTAAGAGAATATTCCATTTTATAATTTTGTAAAGTTTATGGGAATGTCACTTTTTAATGTTCTCTAAATATTCTGAAACAAGTAGTAACGTTTAAAAATGTTAGGTGAATGTAACCCTAACTAAAACATTTCAGAAAAAAAAAAAAACATTCCATCCCAAAACATTCCATGAACCATGTATAAATAATGTTTTTGTTCTAATGTTTTAAGAACATTATTAAAGATCGTTTTAAATGAATGTTCTATTTAAATTACTGGAATAATGTTTGTACATAATTTTGAGAGAACCTTGCCAGAATGTTCTCATAATGTTCCCTGTTAGCTGGGAACCAGCTAATCTCACGGTCAGTTCTAAGATGTGTGTGATTGATTCATTACAAAACTCATTACAATCATTCGTTCAGGGTCAGGACTATAATTGTGCTGCATGTTTCTCATTTCTTAAAAAGAACCGCTCTTTAAAGTAATATGTTCTGGAATCGCACTATACTGACAGTGTTGAATGTTTGTAATTCGTTCAAAAGAACCGGTTCATAAATGTCATTCATTCGGGAATCAGACTACACCGGTCACGCTCTTTATTTTACACTCTACATTAAGTAGCGGTGTTTTAGTATTTCAGTACATATCAGTATTATCTCTCATTATTTCATTTTGGTATTAAAAAAAAAAAAAGAGATTTTCTTTAGGACCGGTTATGCTCTATCTTTAATAAAAAAGTAAATACAAAATCCTCTAAGAAAAAAAGCAGTAAGGACAAAACCCCCATACAACTCAAAGTGCCAGAAGGGAATATAGAGAGTGAGACATTTAGCTTGGATTGAAGGGCTACAGCCACCACATTCACAAACTTAGTACTCTGAGCAGCCAAAGTTCCTTAATGTTATGGGGAGCCACTACAGTTGGCAGAAGAAGCAGAAGTCAATTACGTTTTAATGTCACCACTAGAGACGAAGAATTGGAAATGGCCTTGCAGGCTGGCACTGAGCCCTGACTCACACGCTAGATTACTGCCCTCACTACCAGCTGAATTACACTGCCATGAGGAGACGCTATTCCCTTGCATAGCTAATACAAAACATCAGCCTCTAATTGAACAAAATGTAAGAGGAGTTGTACTGGTCATTTTCAAAGCAGTAATTGCAACCCTGCTGGAAAATCCAGCTTAAACCAGTAGCTGATTTGACATGGTTTAATTTATGGTCATTAGCTGGTCCAAGCTGGTTGATCAGCTAAAGTATTAGCTTACCGAACTGTTTTTTTCTCCTGGACTATACTGCTGTCTTATCAGTTGAAGACTACAAGTGAACTTGTAGTTGCTTGACATAAATGTGTGAAATTAATAATAGAGTGCATGTCTGAAAATTGTTCGTGGGTTTTAACCGCCAAGGCACGTCTTGCTCAATTCATCTTGCTAAATGGTAGAAGTGTAAAGTTGCTTATTGTCAGAACTCAACAGGAGGCTTAAAGAAAATTTCCTGAGTTAACAGTTTATACACTCAAATACATAATTTTTTTTTCTTCGACAGATTTAATAAACAGTAAAGCAGCAACTGCAATCAGGATGCCAGTGTCTGTTTCACACATTCATAATAATGCATTACTCAAGCACACAATGGGATTTCAGCAGCTTAAAGCTCTGTGGACTGAGGGCTGGAGAGCAGTCGCGCTGATACTAAAGTGTGTCAGGCTGCTAAGAACAGGATTAAAAATCTACTAATCCTCCATTAGTTTTAAATCAATGGTTCATCTGTGAAACCTCGACACCAATCCAATGACCAAAAACATATGGAGAAACCCGCTTCTGGTGCTTCATTTTCAGACAGCTTCTTACGATCCTTCTTGAATATATATATATTGTTTGGTCTTAAAGAATCCACGAGTTTCTAGAACTCTCCCTTTTAGCCTCCAAGTTTTATTTGCTCCAGTTATTTTCTTCTAAATCCCCCAAAACTTCTGGTTTAAAGTGCCAAATTTAACCCAAAACCACATATAATGCCACAGGAGCCATAATTACCTCAAGCCACGAAGTGTATCTCATTATTGCATTTATTTTAAGACTGTTCCATGCCTGTTCTGGTTGCAATCTAATGAAAATGAGGTGAAAACATGAAACTTGAAGCTAAACTAAAACGTCATTAATGTCAATATACAACTTAAATGGTTTTTCCTACAAATCATTGGAAGTTGAACCTTGAAAAATGTGAAATGCCTCTGTGCCGTTTGTTTGAATTGTTCAGGGGTTGCCTCTTTCCTCTTTTTAGCAGAGAGGTGAAGTCCATGATTAGTGCATAATAGACTGTGGATTGGTATTCAAGGCAGGTGTAATGAGGGTCTCAGACATAAAACTACTCCAGAGACAAGATGCCAACTAGCCTTTTAATCCACTGACAAATGCCTGGTCTGACAAAAGTAAAAAAAAAAAAAATACAGGCAAAAACAAAGCCTCCAATGTTTCAAAGTAAAAAAAACCCTGTTTAAATAGGCCTGTTTTAAATCAGGTTTGCAACCCAAGTAATGCAGTTTACCTTCCCAGCATTTCTTTCAAATCTTGAATCAAAAATACCAGGGAGCTGGAAGAACACTGTGTGTACACCAGATGTGACAGTTGTCACCTCGCATTGTGCCGCAACAGCTAAATTCTGTTTACACTGGACGCGACAAGCGACCATTGGAAATCATTTGAACTTTGTGTCAGTACATCATAAATAGAATGAGGTATCCGTTTACTGTTGTGGATTTGTCGTGTCATGCCGCAACACATCCAGTGTAAACAGCATCACTGATTTTAATGGGATCTATTGTATTTTGTCACGTTGCGCCGCACTCGCGTCCGGTGTAGACACGGTATAAGTGTTGAGCCTTTACTTATTCAATTCAATTCAATTCAATTCGTGTACATTTGTATAGCGCCTTTTACAATACAAATCGTTGCAAAGCAGTTGTACAATATATGTTTCTACAATATATTTAGTAGTAGCTTATCAGTGGTGACTATGTCAGTAAATGTACATATGGCAGAAATGTACGGAAAAATCAATTAAAGACGTAATCAAACAGACTATGAACACAATTAACAGCAATTATTATTTATGAAATGGTACATAAAATTGCTTAGTCTGATGATTTTGATATTTAATTTCAATTATTAAATATATATACCAGTCACAAGATGTTTAAAGAGATAGTTCACTCAAAAATGAAACATTTGTCATTTATTCACCCTTGTGTCGTTCTAAACTCTTCTCATCCATACAATGAAAGTGAGTGGGGTCTACACTGGACCACATTGACACTGTCACTGAATGTCCAAACCCCCCCATCTCTATCTCTATTACGGGCCCTAATAAAGAATCTGAATCATCAGGAATTCAAGTTTGAGCTGCAACATTCAAATAGCACAAGCAATTTCCAAACATTAACCAAACACAGCATTTTTGTGACCCATTCAACAAAACTCTTCCAAAGCTCTACCACAAAGCATGCAATTGATTTCCCCAAAAGATTGAGAGCAAATGTCCGATATCAGGTTGAGCTGTCTAGTCTTCTCATCGCCTGGCATTAAGATAGGTGTAGGTAAAGACCTTTAAACACACAGACCAAAAAATGACAGACGAGAATGTGAGGAATGCCATTTTACCCTGTAGCTCACTTAAGCAAAGCCTGCTGGGAACTCTCAGACTCGTCACTCCTCCAGCCGTTCAGCATCCCGTCACTCACTGACCTCTGAACAATGTCAAGCGGGAATGTTTTCCTGCACACCTCTATAATCCGAGACGGCGCTGCTCATGTGGCCCGTACAAGCATTGTTAATAGCACAGCTGTCAGCTCTGGGATTGATTAGTTGTTCCTGTTACAAAAGCTTCCTGCTGTTGAACTTTTATTCATACATACTTCATAGTCTGCTTCTGAATAATCAAATCTGATCTCAAGGATATGCTATGTTCTCACAGAACTAACTCTTTTTGAAAACACCAAATGGAAAAAACAGCCAGAAACAGAGGGGTTGGAGGGAATCACGCTTACAAATTTGACAACAAAAGTCGTGTTTCATCTTAGGAGTGTTCCAGGGGTAATCGCTTGCAAATATGCCTAATGCAGATTGGTGCTTATCTTAAAACAGGACCCTTTAACCATAATCTCGGTCGAAATCTTCAACCTTTTGAAGGATGAAAATGAGATGTTTGGAGTTAGGGCCAGCTTCTATGTTTTGAGCAGACTCCAAAGGGTCTGGAGTGGAGGTGAACAGGAGGTCAGACCCACTCGCTCCTGTTGTTTACTCATGCACAGATGACTGCACAGCTCCACACAGGCCACTATCAGGGAAATCACCTCAAGCCAAAACGAAAAATTCGGCTCCGGCAGTTGCGTTAAACACGCAGTGCAGATTTCAGAGCTGCAAATGCCACATCAATCAAAGTTGCAAATATGTTGTTATATAATCCATCACATCTACATTACATTGAAAAACCCAAAAGCTATTTTCTTTCTACCCCACTTCTTGCAAAAAAGGCTACCTAATAGCAGAGTATGTGAGGGGAGCAACAGCAATTTCTCCACCCAGTTCAAAGCATCCTGTGATCTGTCCACTCCAGTTTTTCAATTTTGTTCTTATTGATGAGAAAAGCCCCAATCCAAGTACATTTCATAGCAATACTGTCATCGCTACCATGTAAAGTGTGTGTGTGTGTGTTTTAATTATGAATGTCTGGATACAAGATGTAGTGAAATCATGTTTGTTCAATTTATATACAGTTGCAAGAAGGAGTGTGTCCTATTCAGTACTGAACTGAGGATGTCTTTTAATTTCCAATTTCTGCTTTCGAATTGCGGTAGCAAACAGGAAGCAGAATTAATTTAAATTTAACAAAAGTTTCAGAAAAGTTTAAAAATGTTTATAGGTCTTATATAGATCATATATTTTACAATATATGATAAAATATGTCAATATTAAAATGTTATTTAAAATAATATAATTTTAATATATAAAATTATATTTGGTGTCAGTAAGATGAAAGGGTCAGAATGATTTCTGAAGAATCACATAAGACTGAAGACTGGAGTTATGGCTGCTGAAGATTTGGCTTTCCCTCTACAGAAATAAATGACATTTTTGTAAAAAAAAACATAATAAAACAAAAAAAACATAACATAAAACAAATAAATGCAGCTTTTGTGAGCATAACAGACTTCTTTCAAAAACAGACCTCAAACTGCATGTTTGTGTATATATGAACTCTTTCCCCACCAGCGGTTTTAAAAAAAAAAGTTGCCAGCCACGGCCAGCATTTTTGCAAAAGTTTCATGGCACCTAGAATATTTCTTTGTATGATGAATATCTGAACATGCAATATGTCAAAACAAAGAACAGAGCCTCTGCTTTTGAACAACAACAAAAAATTATTCTAGCTTCATACAATCTTTTTTAACACTTGGATGTGTGTAAGTTTAATGAAAAAAGAAACATTTTGAACAAAAAGCTTGGTTTTTGTAAAAGACTACATCTGGATCAGATTCAGAACGATGATCATAACTTAGATCGATTCCATCAACACTCCCAAAGCTTGCACGGTCCTATACCACTTCCTGGATCGACATTTCATTCTGTAACGTTAAGCAGTTTTGATTTGTATAATGATCAATGTTTGATGATCGCGTTATTTTACATATGCATCTGCTTACATACGCGATCACTTGTTTCTGCTCCTTCTTTGCCATGTTTCGACCCAGACGTTGAATACTCTTTCAGAAGATGCGTAATAGCGCCTCCAATCGTACACCAGTGAAAACACAGAAAGCCGCACCTTTTTAGTTACACCCAGCGTCACTACCCCCTCCTACCCTGCGAATTTCGAGCCCCGGGATGCTCCCGCTGCTTAGAACAAAGCGATAGAGTAAAATGTTTCCCCTGCGCTATGCTGGGACGGCTCGCGGGAGAGCTCGCGGGAGATTCACGTTTATATTATTAAGCAGGGTTCAAACTCCAGTCCGAACACCACTGGCCACGAGCTTTGGGCTCTGCTCTCACGGAAAATAGAGTAAAATCTTTCCCCTGCGCTGTGCTTCCCGTTTACATCATGAAGCAGAGGTTCAAACTCCAGTCCGAACACCACTGGCACAAGCTTTGGGCTCTGCTCTCACTGAGAATATTTACTTATTTTAGCATATTTTATTTTAGATGAACTAGAAACAATGTTTAATTTATAAAGTTTTATTTTGAAATGTAAGTCAATAACAACTGGCTGGAGCAAGAGCCAATGGTGAAAGTCTTTGCGCGAGGAGACCCCGCCCCGTTTTGGAGGTTCTGCCCACTTTTGGAGTTCACGCCCCATTTTGGAGATCTCCGGTCTGCAGTTATATCTACTTGGAAAATTCCGCCAATGGTGTGGAAAGAGTTAATCATATTCAATAAAATACCTTTTGACCAGGGTGGGGAAAAACTTGCCAACTCAATCAAAATTCCAAGTAATGAACTGAAAGGGATCCAATATCGTTCACTCTCTCTATTGAGGGCTATTAACATGTTACTCTCAGAATGGAGCTCTTTTGTGATTTTATTTGGAGAGAAAACACAGATGCTCTCTAATATAAAAAAGCTTCTCAAATAATGCAGTTCCCATACTCATACTCTTGCAGTTCAGTTTCATGACCTCAGGTCTCCAATCTCACCATTGTTTTAGTTAAAAGAAACTAAATGTGATGTCTTTAGATGTGTCTCTTCCACTTTGACACCAAGCGTGACCTCTGGCAGCAGACAGTAATCCGATCTCACATCGCAACCCCAGGAACTTGTAACATTGTGGTGTCGGGGGCCAGAGACCGTCGCTGCTGGACTTTGATTCAGCAAAACTTGCTTTCTTAAGTGTCAGAACTATTAAGCTCAAACGTCACGCCAAGAAATGAAATAATCATAAATGTGTAAGTACTAGGGTACATGACAGCAGAGAGGGTTCTTTCCATCTGCAGCGGCAGCATTTGAGTCGTTCAGAGGTTGTTGACAGACCTGGCACTCCTTGCGCTTGGCTCATCTGTCAGTCTAACCACAGTTCCTGACAGACGCTGGTCCTGCATATGTCTCAGCTGTGCCCCTTCCAGCTTCCAGAGGGGCATCTTGTTTTGATTAAAATGCCTTCGGAGCTTCTCATGCGAGATTCTGGGGCTCTGCAGCGTTTGTGCATTTAAGAGCAGCTGTGCTCATGCACTACCAATGAGCACATGGACTAATCACTCACATTATCCCTCTTTGTTCTGACACTAACTTGTATATTAATAAGCAATTTATATGTGTTCTGCATTATCCAGCTTGTTAAAAAAAATGTGCACAGTTCAAAAGTTGTTTTAAAGTTCACCATCAGGTATCAAAGCAGTATCAGGTATCAAAGTGTTAGGTACAGAAAAACATTTTCATTTCTGGCATCAGCATACAATTTGCATTTTGTTTGTTTATTTTATTCCGTGCGTTTATTCATAACAGTATACTGAGGAGTCAAACCACCGCATCTCTTTTATGTTTTCACTCTCTAATTATCATATTAAAAAGAAGTGAAGTAACCGTGTCACCATAAATATTGTTCTAGAAATATTCCTCCTAATGGGTCCAGGATTCATCTTATTTAATCAAAAACATCATAAAGGAAATATTCAAACATCTGGTGTTCAAACCAGGGCTTTGCCACAGTAAAGGAGGCGAAGGAAAGGCATTTCATGTTCCTAACCAGTCTGCCCTGTTCTCATTCGCTCCCCTCCCCAGTTTGGAGAGCCTGGCTGGTGATGCATAAAGCAGAGGATCTGGAGAAGCAGTCTGAAGCCTGATCACCCTCGTCCTGGCCTGGGCCCCCTTACACAAATTAACCACATGTACATTCTGCCTGCACACAAATTTCTACATTAGCAGATGACGTCCAGAGAAAATTAAATACAAGAGACTGTGTGCAAACAAAGAAAATGAAAAATTTTTTTGTGAGTTGTTCCACAAGATCACGGAGATGAAGTTTCTACACAAATACATCTTTAAATGGGTCTTTTGGCAGAGGATTAACAGATTAGGTAAAATCTAAGAAACTAGTCATACTGAATTGTGATTGGCTGGCCCACTAAGCAACCAAATCTCACAGAGGCTGTCAGATGCCAGACTGGACGCAAATGATCCCTCTGCCTTATACATGAAAAGCAGCCAAAGCATTTGGCCTCAAAGCTCATTATTCACAGATTCTTATTAGTGCTACGCTGATCTAATCTCCAAAACCTAAAATAGCTAATCTGCTGACTGGGCCGCACATTTCGTGGCTAAATGGAAACATACTGTTAATCCAGAAAAAGACTGGAGTACTTCTACAGTTCCTGTCAGTCTGGATGAAATATTACAAGTTATCTGTCTTTCACCGACCCATTCCATACATGTAGAAAAGGATGTTTTTTTCCTTAAAGGGGTCATCGGATGTCCATTTTCCACAAGTTGATATGATTCTTTAGGGTCTTAATGAAAAGTCTGTAACATAGTTTGGTTAAAATTTCTCAATGGTAGTATAAAACAACACTGTTTTTACCTTGTCAAAAACAGCTCTTTTCAGAGCAAGTCGTTTTGTTGCATGCTGCTTTACATGCAAATGAGCTCTGCTCGCACCACCCCTCTCTTCCGACCCGCTCTCTGAGTGACGGTAAACTTTAGCCGCATTCATCGTGAAACTTGCTA
>NW_015658519.1:1922787-1924997 GCF_001515625.1 Sinocyclocheilus rhinocerous | reverse complement strand
GACGAGACAAAAACATTGAAACCCATTACAAACGAGGCATTTGTTGTATCCAGTGGGGACATAATTACGGTTTATTATAATGACTTATACTGTCTTTTTACGCGTTGCATCGCGCTGCGTAAACATAAAACCATGTCTGCATTTGTGATCGGAGAAATTACAAACTACAAACGCTACTCTACACTACTCAAAACTCGCGTATGAATAGTCAGTGGCAAATTCTTTAAATATAAAAAACGTACTTACAGTCTGTGAGTCAGAACAGCCAGCATTGTGGTCTATTCTCATAGGATCAGGAAACAGTCCTCCATAACATGCGCTGGACACATCGGAATATTTGGGTTGAACAGTTCTGGAACAGTGTTGTAAATACAACTTAACCACTGATTTCTAGTCGTGTCCTCTTTTGGAAGACCAAACAAAGTAGTTTCGCTTTCACAACAAAACGATTTGAGACTTTAGTCTTTGCAACTTTACAGATCTTCTTTAAAATTGAAATCGCATCATATGACCCCTTTAAAAAACCTTATACTCACTTCTTCTGTAGGTGAAGCTGGATCACGAATGATTCGTGCGAACATAGACGCATTTTGGTAGATCAGGGGTGCATTCCCTTCAAAAACAAATGTAATACACTGCGTCTTCAGCGGCTCAGATGTCGGGAGTAAATGACGAGATAAAAAAAAAAAACACTGGATGGATTTTTATCATTATAGGGTGGTTGTGTACACACACTGCCAACACACATTTCAGTTCAAACAACTTGTAAAAGTGCAAGTCGCATCCAATGACCCCTTTAAAATTGCCCTTACCTAAAATAGCTCTAAAGGGATTCATTCAACCAAAAATGAAAATTCTGTCATTATTTACTCAACCTCGGTTTGTTTAAAACCTGTATGACTTTCTTCTGTGGAACTTCGTATGAATTTTTTCTGTGGAACATAAAAGAAAATATTTAGAGAAATGTCTCAAGGTTTTATTTTGGTAATGGTAACAAAAACCATTCTTCAAAATATCTTCATTTGTGCTCCACAGGGGACAGAAAGTCATACATGTTTGGAACAGCATATATGATTAAATAATTTTCATTTTTGGGTAAATTTTCTAATTCCTAAAGGGAAAGTTCCCTCAAAAAAAAACAAAAAAACAAAAAACAACAACATTGGACCCCACTGACATTCATTGTATTGACACAAAAAACGCTGAAACATTTTTCAAAATATCTTATATGAAAGAAGTACTGGTTTTGGGTGACATGAGGGTAAATGTAAATGGTAACAGAATTTTAAATTGTCAATGGCAATCATTTTAAAGGAGACCAGAGGCGGACAAAGTACACAACTCCATTACTTAAGTGAAAGTACAGATACTGCTGGTCAAATATTACTCCATTACAAGTAAAAGTTGTAAAGATAGATTTTTACTTAAGTAAAAGTACAGAAGTAATTGCTTTTAAAAGTACTTAAGTACCAAAAGTAAATTTCCTTTTTTATGTCAATGCACATATTTTTTATTGTTGTACGTAATACTTGCAATACTTCTGAAGCAACTTACAATACATTACACCTACTGAATACACTGACTAGCTTGTAGTATCTTTGGAATAAAGAGCTTTTAGAATGTTAAAAACCTACGGGGAAAAAACAAAACAAAACAAAAAAATATTTAACACCCCTACCCACCCGCACAAAAGCAGGATGGTAGTGATCTCACACAGCTCTGACAGTGTGCACACATCTATGTGTAGCCATTCATCCACATTTGAACAGAGTGGACAGTGAAATCCTGTAAATACAGACTGATAAGGAAGAAAAAAAAATCAAACCTGCTTAAAAAACCCAGCAACACAACTGTAGCTGTACAACTTTACAACAGCAACACTGCTTTAACAAAAAAGCAAAACAGCAAGAATTATTTGACATCAAAACAAAAATTTAAAAAATGCTGTCTAATCGCTCTCGCTGTACTTTGATGTCACACACAGAACGGTCTGTGCAGTGCTGCTTCAAGTCCAACACCCATTGTGTTTTATTAGGAGATGCACAACAGTTCTTCTGTGGCGTTATAGGTAATATTTTCACGTACACAATTTAGCAAAATCAGAAAATATTGTGTCTAATATATACCACAATATTAACTTCTTATTATTGAATTGCTGTAAATAAATATCATATTTGCAACTGGTCAGTGTTCAAAAAATGCTGGAAAAT
>NW_015658519.1:1910251-1922639 GCF_001515625.1 Sinocyclocheilus rhinocerous | reverse complement strand
ATAGAAATGTAGTGGAGTGAAAAGTACAATATTTGTCTTTCAAATGTAGTGAAGTTAGAAGTTAGAAGTTAGAAAAAATAATACTCAAGTAAAGTACAGATACTCAAAAAGTGTACTTAAGTACAATACTCAAGTAAATGTACTTAGTTACTGTCCGCCTCTGAAGGAGACCTATTATGTCCCTTTTTACAAGATGTAATATAAATCTCAGGTGTCCCCAGAATGTGTCTGTGAAGTTTCAGCTCAAAATACCCCACAGATCATTTATTATATTATTTTGAAAATGCCTATTTTGAGTGGAAGCAGAAACATGCTGTTTTCATGCATGTCTCTTTAAATGCAAATGAGCGGCTGTTCCCTGCCCACTTTTGCAGAATAGGGCTGTGCCTTTACAGCTCGTTCTTCAGATACTCTGCCAAAAACATCTGTTTGGTTTTGAAATCATGTGCTTTAATCCATTTTCATTTAAACTTCTGATATACTGTTTTCTGAGCGCACAGATCCGAAGCACGCCCAAAGAAAGCGGCCACCTGGCATGTGAGTTCTCTTTCATGTCTTATTGCTCTTAAACTGTCAATTACACACAAGTTTTTGTTAAAAACACACGAGTTACAAAAACTGTTGGTTATGTCTGTGAAGGTAAACAGCTGGGAAAGAAATTGCATGTATATATAAGATCTGTGTGGCAGCAGCATAATAATAATAATAATATAATAAATCAACTGCTCTCTTGTTTCCTCTGAGGCTGAGACTCTAAATAGTGTTCTGTGCTCGTCAGTGCAGCCAAAGACAGAACAGTTAGCATGCTTTGTTCAAACTTCCGCCATGGCATTAGAACTGGTACACCGTTGTCAATTCCGAAAACACAATGGTGGCGTCGTGGGTGGAAATGTGCAGATTAAAGGGCGCTAATATTATAATAAGATCCCCTTTCTACATCACGGAGGAAGTGAAATCTGACACACTCATTTTTTTTTCACAAGTTTGCAGAGAAAGGCTTACCAAAAAAACATTATTGGGTTGTTCTTTTTCACGTTTTCTGGGTTGGGTGATACACCAGGGACCCGATTATAGCACTTAAACAAGGAAAAAGTCAGATTTTCATGATGTGTCACCAACATTTTTATTCATAAATACATCTTATTCACATTTTTATTCCCCAACTAACCAAAAAGTTCATATGAAAGGATTCCAATATTATTACACATTCATTCTGGAGATTATGCTTCTTATAAAGCAGCTCCTGGCCTCCAAAAAGGAAGCAATGACCTCAGAGTAATTGGGGCACAATGGAAATAACTGCCTACTGACTTCCTGCTCTCTCTACTGTTATCCATTACAGGAAACAACCGTGAGAGACAACGGTCTCTGTACTCCAAGTGCATTCCACAAATACACATGCCAGTGATGCAGAATGACAAATACTGATTATTCTCCTTTCTGCCATTTTTACTGGAAATGACAATTACACACAAAAAACTTTAGATAAGCCATTTTAGAGCACAGTAGTCATGCTACCACACCTACATTCCCATAATGGTAGTCCTGAAGTAAAAGATGGCAGACTGGGTATCTACATGAATGCCACACCAAAGCACCACACCATCAAACTGGTCCAGTGGGGGTCTTGTTTATTCTTTCTCCACATAAGCGAAGCATCCTTCTCTCAACTCCCTCACATAACTACATGTCACTAATCAGGGGTGCACTGCGGTCGCTGTAATCATCCTGTCATTTGACATGAAAGCTCAAGTCTTTTGAAGAGCTTACAAGAGTTTAAAGTAGCTGGCCCAGAATCCTCCAACACGTTCATAACTGATTTGTGGCTCTTCACGAGTGGTCGGGTCTCCTTGTACTTTACATATTGACAAATTTGAAAAATCTCTCTTTGAATAAAAGACAAACAAACAAAAAACTGATCCTCTCGTGAATGCGTGTCTGACACGGAAGAGAAGAAATTGTTGAATAAAGTCGTTATTTTTGTTTTCTTTGCGCACAAAAAGTATTCTGATGTCACATGGACTATTTTAACGATGTCCTTACTACCTTTATGGGCCTTGAATGTGGTAGTTGCGTTGCTGTCTATGCAGGGTCAGAAAGCTCTCAGATTTCATCAAAAATATCCTAATTTGTGTTCCGAAGATGAACGAAGGTCTTACGGGCTTGGAACAACATGAGGGTGAGTAATTAATGATAGGATTTTCATTTTTTGGGTGAACTATCCATTTAAAGTTCTTTTTTTAAAATCTTTTAGAAAAACACATAATTTAATACATAAAATAATAAATAATAATCATTTGTGGTCGACTAATATGTATTTTTGATGGCCGATATTTAAGAGAGCAGGGTGGCTGATGGCTGATCATCATGAATATGAATATGACATAGCAGCAAACTGCATATAGTGCAGCATTTAAAGTTTGTTGACTAGGTGTCCAGTGACAGTTGAACTCTCCTATACACATCTAATTCACACAGAGCAACTGTTTTACACAAGAGTATACGTTTTTATGCTTTTTTAAAATACTTTTTAATACATTTTTTAATGTCTACAAATGCACATTTCAGAATATCTCACAGCTGAATTTGTATTTGCTGAATGCTGACAATAGATGAGAAAGTATTATAGCGTAAATAGAAAAGTATAGCCTATATAATAGAAAAGTGTATATTTATATAAAAGCTCTGTGTTATAATTTATTAGTTAACACTTTTAAATAGAGACAGAAAACTAATGAAGACGAGAAAGGGAGCTCAGTGCAGTCAGGCGCTGGCGTTCTCAGCACATATTGGCCGAACATTTACAAATTATAGGCTTAAAAATTCATGTTGAAAATGATTATTTGTTTTGCAGACAGTACATTATAATGGGACACATTTTTTTAGTGTTTTCAGTTTTATTTAAGACATAATAGTATTTATTTTTAGACATAACAGTATAGAATTTGACAGTTTTCATATATAGAAAAATATACCTTTTTTTCAGTAGGCCTAACTGAATATAATTAGCCATTATAAATATCATATTAGCCTGAATTTGAATATCTGTGCATCCCTATTGAGTCCATTGCGCTTTAGCATGCAAGAACTACCATGTGCACATCTGCCTTTGTATTATTAATGCACTGTATGGGGAAAAAATAGCAATAGAATGACTCAAATATTGAAAACCTGCAGCAATACCATTACCAAACCTCTCTCAGACTTGCAAAGACTTAAGCACTGTGGAAAGAAAAACAGTGTGGTTGAGTATGGGAATCTTTAAATGCCATGCTCTGCCAAGTGTCTTACAGACATCAAATTAATTTCCTCTCTTAAACTTCTACTGTTGAATCTCTGCAGCAGTGAAAACAGGCAGACAAAGAAAATATACCTATCAGCTAAAACTCAAGGCCTGGGATAAATCAGCCCCTGCTCTCCTGCTGCAGGTCCCTCTCACCTCTGCTGTGGCCAAACTCTCTTTGTCATGACACTGTGGGCAACACTTCACCTTATACATCCAGAGGTTAAAACAGAACAGCAGTCCGAATACATCCATATCGTTTTGTTAAACAGCCAAACCTTGTGTTGGGAAGGGTTGTAACACAGACACCTGCGAGACATTTCCCTTGAAAAACAATCACTTCCCTTCCCTGCTGAGCAGCTTTCAACACCACTGGTACTTGGGTGAAGCCAACTAGTGGGAAAAGTTGCCAAACGGAGGAATTAATTTTTCTATAGTCCTTTCAGTGTCTGGGATGCTTCAAAACCTAGTGAGCTTGCTGCACAAAGCCTACATAGTCACCTGACTTCTGTGGCAGAATACTGTAATAAGCATAAATATACAAGGCACACACATTTAGGAGAAACCGTTTTGTCTTTACTTTAAACTTTTTGTGCACTTTTGTGTTAACTGACATTTACAAAAGATTTCTATTTTAAATAGATGCTGTTCTTTTAAAATTTCTATTCATCAAAGAATCCTGAAAAAAAAGAATGTATTACCATTTCCACAAAAATGTTAAGCAGCACAGCTGTTTTCAACATTGATAATGAGAAGAAATGTTTCTTGAGCAGCAAATCAGTATATTAAAATAATTTCTGGAGGATCATTGACACTGAAGACTGAAGTAATGATGCTGAAAATTCAGTTTTGCCATCACATGAATAAATTACATTTTAAAATCTATTCAAATAAAAAACATTTATTTTGAAATGTAATAATATTTCACAATATTACTGTTTGCATTGTATTTTTGACCAAATAAATGGTCAAACAAACAAATCTTTCCGACCCCAATGGTAGTTTATGTATGCATTATAATAATAAAAAATTCTCTAGCTTTGTCCACTATCGGCTAGATTTACTGAGCATGTTGCAGTGCATTCTGGGATTGCCTTCTTAATGAAGGATACATGCATATCGGCATTATAATTATTTTTATCATAATTTATGGACACAATGATGAAGCTCAGATCTATCTATTAATGCAAGTCGCCGTGTACTGATTTGTGTGACAGCGCTGAAATAACATGGCCTTTCAGAGTTTTTACAACATTTTTTTTTAAAATAGTCTAAACACTATTCTCAAGTTCATAACTCACAATGGGTTTTGCAGGATAATGAAGTCACAAAAACTTGGAGAAATATAAGCAGCTAAGCAACATCTCTCTCAGATCTTGTTTTATCCATGCCATTAATTCAACTCTGGACTTGTAAATCTGACTGGCCTTCTCTTGGAAGAGCCACGGATGAGTTCAAAAGACATCTCTTTCCCACCGAAGCTCAAAGTTTAGATGAGGCGTATTATTCAGCACACACTCATGAAGGCCATCTTCCGGGTGGAACCTCACAAATCCTATCGTGTTGCACCGCATACCTCCTTACCAATGACTTCTCTCCAACACCCACTCTGTGTCATGCCAAAGAAAATTTGTCCAGACCAGGCCGTCCAGAGCTCAGATCATAAAACTTGGACTTGAACTGGAGTCTCGCAGAAGAAGTGCAAACTGAACTGCTCTACAAAGTTCAAATCAGGTGCTTTGTACCTCTAGAGCAAAGACAGGAAATCAAAAGCAAAGCGGGACTTGAGCTGACCAAGCAACAGCTGTGAAACTGTTGTCCACAGACTACCTCAGATGTCTGATTTTGATTTTTCATGTCTGTAATGAAAGATCCGCTTGATCTGACAGTCACACCCACCTTTCGTGCTTTGGGGAAAAGCATGCCATAATCCATTTTCAGCGTTCCCACTTCTTTTGACCAATGAATTTCAGTGTATTTTCCATAACCTTTCCAGTCCTTCATACTAGATAGGGATACATTGGATTTTTAAAATCATTTAATAAAGAATGCATTCATAAGGACTCCAAGATGGTGAGAAATAAGATTCTCTGGTCTGATGAGACCAAGATAGAACTTTTTGGCCTTAATTCTAAGTGGTATGTGTGGAGAAAACCAGGCACCTGTCCAATACAGTCCCAACAGTGAAGCATGGTGGTGGCAGCATCATGCTGTGGGGGTGTTTTTCAGCTGCAGGGACAGGACGACTGGTTGCAATCGAGGGAAAGATGAATGCGGCCAAGTACAGGGATATCCTGGACTAAAACCTTCTCCAGAGTGCTCAGGACCTCATACTGGGCCGAAGGTTTACCTTCCAAGAAGACAATGACCCTAAGCACACAGCTAAAATAACGAAGGAGTGGCTTCTCAACAACTCTGTGACTGTTCTTGAATGGCCCGGCCAGAGCCCTGACTTAAACCCAATTGAGCATCTCTGGAGAGACCTAAAAATGGCTGTCCACCAACGTTTACCATCCAACCTGACAGAACTGGAGAGGATCTGCAAGGAGGAATGGCAGAGGATCCCCAAATCCATGTGTGAAAAACTTGTTGCATCTTTCCTAAAAAGACTCATGGCTGTATTAGATCAAATGGGTGCTTCTACTAAATACTGAGCAGAGGGTCTGAATACTTAGGACCATGTTATATTTCAGTTTTTCTTTTTTAATAAATCTGCAAAGATGTCAACAATTCTGTGTTTTTCTGTATGGATGGGGTGCTGTGTGTACATTAATGAGGAAAAAAAATTAACTTAAATGATTTTAGCAAATGGCTGCAATATAACAAAGAGTGAAAAATTTAAGGGGGTCTGAATACTTTCCGTACCCACTGTATATATACATACACATATTGTTTTCTACAAAGCAGCTGTTTACAGAATTCATTCTAAGCAGGATGCAGATTTTGACATAAAGCCCATCTACAGAGCAATAAAGCAGCATGGCAAGGAATGCAGAAAGAAAACATGTCACTTTATATCTGGTTTATGCCTCATTCAAATCGCTCTGCAACTTACAGCTTATTTGAAAAATAAAGTGCAAAGCATTTTGCTTTAATAATGTTCGAGGAATGTTAATTTATTCTGTAATAACAATGGATTTGCAAACGGATTCATTAGATATCAGTTCACTTAAATATTTCCAAAGCAATATATCTATAAAGTTAACAAAAGGAGACATGCAGAGACCTTTTAATGTCTTCTTTCAGGTTTTAAAAACTCTTTCCATAAACTGGATTTGTGGTTGGAAACTAAACCACAAATCCACCTTTTTCGAATTTAAATGCACACTTGATCCAACTAAATCAGGCAAGTCTTACAGAAACATCTAATGTAAACATGAAAAAACAAACTCCTCATTTATGATAGCGTTGTGTGCATCAACAGTCCTTCATGAAATCAAAAGATATTATCTGCAGTATCAGTCAGTGTGTACAGTGAGTATAGCCAGCAGCAACATAAGCAACAACATTAAAGAGATGGATAGATATACAGTATATGCGAGTATGAGGGTGTGTGTGACCCCGAGACACCTCTTCAACATGGAAACGTATCTCTCACCGTGAACTTCAACTCAACCCAGACTCCTCTCTCTCCAGCACGCTTCCGATGCTGAGATCAGATTTCTGCATGAAAAGAAGACTTAGAGAACCCACACTTTGTACAGCAACACGAACCCCTCTATATCAGATCACTTTAGAAAGGCACTTTAGGGTGCAAGAGAGCCTTAATAGTTGTTACCACGCACGTAGTTGAACACCACGTGTTCTATTACAGTGACCTTCCCTTTCATATAACAGGTAGTCTATACTTAGGCCCTGCTACACCTGGAATTAAGATGCATTTTAATCAGATTACAACACTATGTACAGGTGTAAACTGGGTCTGAAAGGTTTTGAGCTTGTCCGTTTTCAACCACTTCCAGAGGTAGTCAAAAATGCATACGTAGTTTAAACGATCATGTTGTTAATAGCATTCGAACAGCCACTGAAGACAGCTGCCTTCTCCTCTTATTATGGGATATGTTGTTGAAGTGCGCTAGCCAAACGGGATTTAAACTTTGCGGGTTGAAATCGTAAGATTGAAGGCGCAAAAAAGGTCTTCTCTTTCCAGTCCTGATTCTAACACAACCCCAAAACAATTGGCATAGTTCTGTGGCTATTAGAGAAGAAACGAAAGCTGTTGCTCTCTGTATCATTTTCCGTTGTCTCCTTTTGTGTTATTATGCAAATTGCGCTAACTTATTTTGCAATATTAGATTGAAAGATCAGAAAAAGCCCATATATACCTGCGTATAATCTGGAAAGAAGTGGTCGAAAGTGAACAAAAGAGACAGATTAAAACACCAGATATAAACGGAAATGTGTCTCGCTTGTCTACTTGTGATACTTGTCTGCCAATCGCCCAAGAATATCTAAATACCAGGTGTAAACAGGGCCTTATTATTGTCATGTTATTAACTGTATCATAAATAAATAAAAAAGTGTACATAAACAATTAAATTAAATTAAATGTAAAAAATAAATAAATTAAAAAATACGTATACTTTTGGTTATCCTTCACTAAATTGTCTACTCACCATACAAGTTAAATATTATAAAGGATTTACTATATGATTTACTAAGTTGGTTTGCGGCCCTTGAGGCTACAAGGCTCCTGCTTTGTGGCCCCTGAGCTTTCCAAATTTAAGACACTTTGCCTAAAAGCAGCATGTGATAGAACTGATACGCACTCAATAGAACATTATTCAACCACAGCACAAAGTGTTCCTTCATTTGTTTACATAGACTGACTGATATATGAATATGAAGCTAATAAAATGTCTACCACTGTCCATTTTCCAACACTGTATAGAACAATATTCTAATCTAATAAAGACTACTCCTCCTTTGGGGAGTCAGTCTGCACTCCCTTCAAACCCAAAGTCAAGGAGAGTGAATTCCTCTGGCCTGACGTACGTTTTTACTTTCACAGTCTTTCATACAGGAATTCAAAACTATTTCGAGCTTAGTAAGAGCCTAAGTGTAATGTCTAGGGAGAAAAGTATTGAAGGGATGGAAATCATAGACCTGGATGACTGTTTCAAACACCAATTTCAAGGTTCGAACTGAAGAATGAAAGATATTTGATGTGATGTATAACATCTGTCATTGCTAATAAGTTAACAAACTGTAAAAAAAAATAAGGGAACTCTACGGTGAAAAATTCAGATGTAACAGAACTACGTTCCCATCAGCTCATTTAATTAAAAACAGCTGAGCTTGCCCTGCTTTGGAATAACCTTGACATATAATTTAAAACAAACTTCTTCTGATAAATCAGCACGGCCTTAGCCAAAATCATGAGTATCATCCAAACGTACTAAGAACCGTGCAGCCTCGCGAAAAGCTCCTTGGGTCATCTTTAAGAGTTGTAGTTTACAGCTCAGGGATTAAAACAGAGAACATATGTTTCTTAAAGATGTAGCTAGCAAGGGGCTAATGATTACTTCCAGCAGGACTAGCAAAGCCTGCTAGGCTAATTACATCTGATAAAATCTATCCAGCTTTTGTCCATGCTCTCGCCCGGCCTGGCTATAAACTTTAAAATAAGAGAGCACACCTTCAACAAAAGATGTTATCGGTCCACAAATAACTACATTTTGCTGCATTTTTGGCAACTTTGCACGAACAGCTTGATCTATTATTTACAAATAAAGCATTGTTTCAGTACTACGGTACAGTATCAGACAGTTGATTTACAGTTTAAAAGTTTGGGGTTGGTAAGTTTTTTGGTAATGATTGGTAATATTTTTAAAATAATTTTTCTTTTCACACTATTTGATCAAAAATTCTGTAAAAACAGTAATATTGTAAAATATAATATGTAATTGCGATTTAAAATAACTGTTTTCTATTTTAATATACGTATTTTAAATCTAAATTACTCCTGTGATGGCAAAGCCAAATTATCAGCAGCCATTACTCCAGTGTCACATGATCCTTCAGAAATAATTTTAATAGGCTGATTTGCTGCTCAAGAAACACTTCTTATTATTTTCAGTGTTGAAAACAGTTGTGCTGCTTAACATTTTTGTGAAAACCGTGATAATTTTGTGATAATCCATAGCCAAGATAACTTTCACAAGTCAGGTAGGTCTTATAAGTTTCAATAGGCAGCATATCTAATAGCATGATCCAATAATAATCAATTGTTGTTGTTGTTGGGGAAGTCGTGGCCTAATGGTTAGAGAGTCGGACTCGTAACCCAAAGGTTGTGGGTTCGAGTCTCGTACCGGCAGGGATTGTAGGTGGGGGGAGTGAATGTCCAGCGCTCTCTTCAATACCACGACTGAGGTGCCCTTGAGCAAGGCACCGAACCCCCAACTGCTCCCCGGGCGCCGCAGCAAAAAATGGCTGCCCACTGCTCCGGGTGTGTGTGTGTTCACTGCTGTGTGTGTGTGCACTTTAGGTGGGATAAATGCAGAGCACTAATTCTGAGTATGGGTCACCATACTTGGCCACATGTCACTTCACTTATCATTAGTGACTATTATTATGCTACCTAATAACAATACCTAACTGCATTATGCAACCCATGATGGAGTTCAAAAGTGATCTGGGTCAGATTGGTTTTGGGTCAAGTGCTACATTCCATTTAAAGTAACTGATCTTTGAAAAATTGAACTGTTAGCTGTAACACATTTAATCACACTTGGAATGTTCGGGGGATCAAAGCGGGGGGCATCAACAACAGCTCAAGACCGCTGTAAGGGCTGCTGATGCCAAATATCCCATATAAATAGCTCCAGAAGACTACAGGAAACTACAAAGCACTGACAATTTTGAGCTGACATATGCTTTTACTCCACAATAAAGACACACCACAGCACAAGCAACAGGGTTCAAGCTCCTGTGGGGTTATCACTGAGGAAGTGCTGGTAGGAAAGGGCCCTCTCTCAGAACAATACTATCTGACAGCTCTGAAGCTGCTCTGCCCACTTCTCCTTGGTCAAATGGCCCCATGACTTACTATTAACAGTGGCATGTTTAGTGTTCGGCTTGATACACCGTAAGGCTAGATGACTCACTATGGAGCAAATGAGTGGCTGTGCTTTTCCATCTCAGGAGTGGCAAACAATGAGGAGCCACACATACACATTAAAATGAAATAACTCAAGACACAAAAATGCCTCGCTAGCACTCAGTGCTAATCTAAAAAAAGGACTCCCAAGTTTGTCCACAATACATTTCATAAACTACCCCTGTAAAATGCAAACATGTGGAGACTAAATGACCACCCACAATTCATGTGGGTTTAGTTTCAAGCTTTGAATAAATCGAGAGTTTGCTAATTTGGTTCTGTCATTTTATTCTAAATTGTCCTGTAAGCTGTAAATATGTCACATGTAATATTACATTTAAAGGTGAAGTTTGTCATTTTTCTGATGCTAAAATATTTTCTCCTCTCCAAGTTTAATATTATCCTGTTTCTTTGAGCGTTTCAACATGTAAAGTTCTGGCTCACCCAGTGGTGTAAGTAACATTAACTAAGCTTACAAACATAAAAAGGCACTTTTAAAGGAATAGTCCACCCAAACTTTTTTTTTTTAATCTGTCATTTTCTCACCTTCATGTCATTCCAGACCTGTATGACTTTTCACTTCTGCAGAACACAAAAGAAGATATTTTTAAATATGTGCTTTTTTGTCCATATCAAACGAGTACAATGTTGTTTTGGACCTCACTGACTTTCATTATATAGATAAACCAGTCAAAACATTCTTCAGAATATCTTCTTTTGTGTTCTACAGAAGTGAGAAAGTCATATATAAGTAACAGAATGATGACAGGATTTACATTTTTAGGCGAACTATCCCTTTAACACCTCTGCTGGTCGCAAGACCAAATTGTAAGCAAAGAGAGACAATGGCTCGGTCTATACAGAGCGGTGGCTACAGTGTCTTCCCATCTGCAGTGTTTAAGGCGGAGCTGGTGTAAATCAAAGCCGCAGAGGCAGTCATTGGAAGAACCGCTCTGACATTACTGTGGACAGGCTGAGGAGAGACGAGATCTGCTCTCGCTGAGGGCTGGATATACTGCAGGCCGCAACCACACACACACACACCACAGGTTGGCTCTGAGGATGCCCTCACTGGAGAACAACCTTCTACACTGCACACGCTATCCACCCCCTTCATGTCTACTTCATGTTCCCACCCAAGTCCACGCACAGCACATTTTACAACCACAACCACTGAGAAATGCAGATTACTGTCTGTTCTTTCTCACATTATTTTATTAACCTTCAGATTTACAAATCCAATGAAATTGCTTGTTGAGCAGGTTCTTCCCATGTTGATGTATTGTTTTTTTGTATTTCAACAGGAAGTTTTTAGCAGGAAACTACTTTTTCTGGCTTTTGTTCATGAAGTTGATTTGCTACTTGCTAGTTGTTTGGAGGTGGCATTGGGGGAGGGACATTCTTATTAAAGGGGGAAAATAATGTGTTTTTTTAACCTTAAACCGCATAAACACATTTCATTACACCAAATACACAAAATAATGTTATTTTTAGCAACATCATATGACCCCTTTAAGTATCTGATTGGACAATAAACTGTGTAGTGCAGGATGAATCATCAATAATTCTGGTCCAGTTTCCTTGATGTGAGAGACTGCAAATTTTAAATGTTTATCTGGCTAATTTGGTCAAATTTAAAAAGTACACAATTTTTTTTTTAAATGTAATATTGTGAAATATTCTTACAATTTAAATAAACGTTTTTCTCTTTTAATTTATTTTATAATGTAATGTATTCCTGTGATGCAAAGCTGAATTTTCAGTATCATTTACTCCAGTCTTCAGTGTCACATGATCCTTCATAAATCATAATATGCTGATTTGATGCTCAAGAAACGTTTCTTATTATCTTCAATGTTGAGTTGCTGCTTAATGTTTTTTGTGGAAACCATGAAACATTTTTTTCAGGATCTTTTGATGAAGAGAAAGTTCAGCAGCATAAATCTTTTGTAAAATAAAATTTTTGATAATTTAATGAATTAAAGTTTTTTTTTTTTTTTTTTTTT
>NW_015658519.1:1897451-1909808 GCF_001515625.1 Sinocyclocheilus rhinocerous | reverse complement strand
ATCATTCTAACATGCTGATTTGCTGCTCAAGAAACATTTCTTATTATTATCATCAGTGTGGTGCTTAATATTTTGTGGAAACTTTTTTATAGATACAAAGTAAATAATAGAAATTTATAAAAGGCATTTATTTGAAATACATTATTGTAACATGTAAATGTCACAAAATGTCATATAATGTAATAGACTGCATCCTTGCTGAATGAAAAAAATACAAGTTAATGACCCTAAACCTTTTAACAGTAGTGTATATATGACCTCAAAGCTAACAGACTTGAACTGAAAGCCACAAAACACAAATTTTGACATTATGGGGTTTGTTTGGAATCATCATTTGTTTATTCTGGGTATGATGATGAGAGCAGAATCATACCAACAACTGTGTTCTAATAAATCCCACCCAGAATAATAAACAAAGAAAGCCTTGCAAGAAAAAGGGCCTCAAAAGCCACCCTCACAAGATCCCCAGCATTTGTCTTTTTATTTTCATCCACATTCACACAATTCACCCAAACACACCCAATCAGATTCTTCCCTCCGAGGCAACTCTAAACACCACTATGGATTTGAATTAGATTTGGAGACTAGATTATGAAAAAGAGAAAAGGGATAAAAAAAAACTCCAGAGTGTTTGTGATGGCCAGTTTATTTTTAAGTTTTTATAGCCTCACAAAAAAAAGTCCACCAAAATAATCAACAAGTCAAAAGGAGCAAAACAAGAAAAAACAAAAGGCTAGCTAGTGATGGTTAATGAAGACCATATGCCTACCTTCACTGGTAGCTGCATTCTTTGGAGCTTTGGTTGATGTCTGATCTGTACTTGAACTCAGGTCGGAGGAAATACTGGAACTGCCTTTCCCTAAAATCACAAAGAACACCCCAGGACACATCAGGACACCCAGAGCAACAACACCAATAGAGAATCAACATATTAGCCTCAAAAAGCAAAAGCCATAGAAAGAGATACTGTATGCAAAGAGCTTATATTTAGCATACTTACACATCTCTACATATACAATGCTCACAATACACAAAACACAGCATTAAATATCAAGACTTTATTTTATCTGTCAAGCGTGCATAAATAACATAAATAGGCCTATAATAAAAATGAATGCAACAGGGTTCACCAAATCTTACGATAAATGCCAGGCATTCTTTTTCTGTCCATCACAAACTTAGAATAACAAACCAGATGCCTCCCACAGAGACTCCCCAATGGCAGGGACAAGAAAAAAAAAGAAAGCTGAAGCTTTTTACAAATCACATTACGGAAAAACTAAATTTACTAAATTTGAATTAAGAGTGCAAGATGAGGTACCGTTCAGTTGAGTTGATCACATAAAAAATTCCATGTTATATAAAGATGATAAAAGTTACTAGAAAACTAGAAGCCAAAATAACTTTTTTGGTGATGATGACATTTTTTGGAATGCAACATGAGAAGTCTTTTATTTTATAATATCTGAAAAAGTTGATTCCAAATGAGGAAAGACACAATAGTAAACCTAAGCCTCATGTTTCTTTGTATTTGCAGTTTGATTAGTCGTGCTGATTCCACATTTATTTTGCCAATAACCAGCAGAACAAATGTATTTGTTTTTTTGTTTTTTTTGGATAACGGTAAACCTAAAACAACATGCCCTGGTGTGAAAGTTTCCTAAACACTCCTGTTTGTTTCAATGGCACTTGAGAGCATCAGGTCACATATGAGGCATGTTTACAGGCTCGATGAGAGAGAAAACACAACCCGAGTTCACATAAGCTTTTATTTTACTATAAATGGCCTGACTGATGGAGCTTCCACATGCTGAGCAAAAAATGTGTTTTGCTCTGTAAACAAACCTGTTTTTCACTAAATAGTCTTCTAGTGATATCACTAAAGACAGTTCAGGCCCGTTTTTTTAAATGATCAGTGAAATCAGTGAACCAAAGTGGAATCTGCTCAGACACTCACCTTGAATGCAATGTCTGGTTACATCATATGCATTGTTTATTGTTCATTGTCTCTGAAGAATGTGCTTCATTGCTAATGAGATTAATTGACTGAACGAACATGGCATTGATGGAATTCTACAAAGCTATTGCCATAGATGCTCCACCATATGATTCGCATGAAATTTGAAAAAATAAGCAAGCGCTTTTTATGATTATGGAGAGAACACTGAATACAGGCTTACTTTATGAGGAGCAAGATATTCATAATAAAAACAGTGTGGACTTTTAACTGATATCTTTTTATATGCAAGGTACAAATGTTAGATAGAAAGACTCTCTAAACCAGTTCCAAAGATTGCAGTGTTACAATTACATAAAAGCCTTAAACCAACCAAATAAGTTCTATGTTCATCTACAGTATGTGACTGAACACTTAAAAAATAAAGGCCCTTTTAGCATCCTTAAGACAATCATTGTATTATTTGGTGTTGGCTTGATTTATTTTGTTATTATTCACTATATGTTTGACTGGTTTCCTTTGGATAACTTATTTAGGTTAAAAAAAATGGTTGCACTGGAATAGATCCAGAACATCCTGATATTATTTTGAGGAAGAAAATATGGTATTTGACTGTGACTCTCTCTGTTAGAGGTTCATATTAAACATGAACAAACATTTGCTTTAAAGCATTCATGATGCATTAAATGCTCATACTGTATTGTTTGTAAAAACCAATGCTGAAAAACAGAAAAAAAATGAAAAACTGGAATTATTTAAAAACATCTCACAAGTGAGACTATAATACTAAGTATTTAATGCATTGAAGCCACTTAAATACCACTTAATGTGGAAAAGTGTATATTTACTATTTGTTGACTTACAAATTGCAGTTTTTAATGTAGTGCATTTGAATGAAACACAGACATCATCTTGTCTAATTATGTTTAATTAAATCAAGGGAGGTCCTAAGTAGAAATAGCTAAACTAATCAGTAGACAACATCAACTTTGTAAGGATCTCAACAGCGAAAGATAACAGCAAACATTGCAAAAGATTGTGATATGTGAAATACGTAAATTGGAGAGCTGCGTGTGGGGAGTTGTTGGTTTTCTCACTGAATGCCAGTCTTGAGGGCCAAACCTTGACCTTCCAGAGAAATCTGGTGTGCTTTAAAAGACCACAAGTCTCTCACGCAGCCAAGAACTCACTCTGTGAGAGCAAAATCTCTGGCATGAATGCTCATGGTTATTAGGACATGATCAGTAGCAACCTTCAACATTAATATTTTAATGGACACTGGACAGTCTCTGCCCTGATCTCTAATCGCTGTCATATTCCTATATGTTGGGGGAAAAATGCAGAAATCTGCCCACAAGCTAAAATGATGGTATGTGTTAGGCCATGATTCACAGCTTATTGAAGTACACACACCCTCTGTTGATGGTTACTTTAGTAAAACCATTGCATTGTGCACTCTGATGTTGGCACAGACTCATTTCTTATTAGCTCCAAACCTAAAGCTCTTTAGTTCTCATAAATCTGCTTTAAGAACAATGCTTCCTTTTTAAAGCAGCAACAAAATCTTCTTTTTGTCTGTGACAAAAGGTAAACAGAGAAGGCATTTCATGTGCATTTATACTTAATGAATTGGACAACAAAAATTAGATGTAAGGCACTTAATTATAAATATTTAGATTTATAGCTGGATTGTTAAGCATAAACACTAAAATTCTCAAACATTAAAAACAATGAATAATGTTACATTTACATTTGTTTTAGGCATGTTTTAAGTAGGCTAATGGTGACATTCTAATGTATGAATTCTATATTCCTATGCAGAAAATTAACTATTTAAGCACCAGGGCTTTCCTCGGTCCAATCTAGCTAAATGCAGTTCAAACAAATGTGGGAGAATTATAATTATTCTGACATAATATATATTTCTATTATATATATTCATGCGATATGTGTATTTAATGGCCTAATGCCAGAAACATCAGAAAGTCTTTTAACTGCAAGTTTAAAGGGTCCCTTAAAATGTATCAAAACCAGAAAATGACAAGTATGCTCTAAAATATAGTTGATACAAGAGATTTCTGCAAAGCTAGTGTTGCCCACAAAGAATAAGGGGGAATAGTGACGTTGACACAACTATGGCTGCTGTACACCGAGATTTAACAGTGGAAAAGCAGCATTGTGGCTGGCTGTGAGTTTGATTCTGGCACTCACCTTCACTCCCGCTCTGTTTCCCATTGTTCGCACCCATCCTGTGGAATGCATAATCTACCGTCTGCGCTCCGGAAAAGTATCCATATGCGTAAAACACATACGATTGAAGAAAAGATGTGATGAAAATCCGCCAAAGACTGCTTCCAGATACAGTTCGATCCTGTAATGCAACTAGAAAAGTAGAAATAATGGCAAAAGTCTGACCAACTATTATGCAATCGGTTAAAACTCAACGCAGTTCCACAAACGTCAGTTTTAAAACTGTATTGCTTCAGATACAGTGTTGGCTATGCATTTTCTTCATGTTAAAAGCTCTTCGTCTCCAGACAGCCAGTCATCCAAAGGAGAGACTGGAAACCAGATACTTGTTGCGTCAGGAGCACGCATACGCTCTTGCAGAATCTGTTACCATGAGTACATGAGAGTCTGCTGCGAGCGCGAGTCACTTTGACCTAATATCCTCCCTCTTTCCTGTACAGTAACGCAATGCTTTTAAAGCCACGATGTCTAATGTTGTGGCAAGCCGTTTTAACATGCATTGTTGAATGAAAACTATTTTTATATTACTAGTACATATTTTTAATTGCCTGTAGTACTTAGTAACTACTATTTTTTTCTATTTTACTATAGCGGTTCACTATATAGTAGTAGCCTGGGTATGGCAAGTAAGTTTATATTTATATAGTACACAATTAACTTCATACACAATGTTAAAGTGGTCATATGATGTTGCTAAAAAGAACATTATTTTGTGTATTTGGTGTAATGAAATGTGTTTATTCGGTTTAAAGTTCAAAAAACACATTATTTTCCACATACTGTACATTATTGTTTCTCCTCTATGCCCCGCCTTTCTGAAATGCATCGATTTTTACAAAGCTCATTGGTCTGAAAAGCGAGGTGTGCTCTGATTGGCCAGCTATCCAGTGCGTTATGATTGGCCGAATACCTCAAGCGTGAGACGGAAATGTTACGCCCCTCACAACTGTTGATGCCATGTCCAGCCGGAGCGACGAGACATAAACATTAAAACCCATTACAAACGAGGCATTTGTTGCATCCAGTAGGGACATAATTACGGATTATAATGACTTACACTGTCTTTTTACGCGTTGCGTTGCATCGCGCCGCGTAAACATAAAACCATGTCTGCATTTGTGATCGGAGAAATGACAAACAACAAGTGCTAACGTTAATCCACACTGCCCAAAACCCGCGTTTGAATCATCAGTGGCAAATCCTTAAAATGAAAACATACTTACAGTCTGTGAGTCAGAACAGCCGGAATTGTAGTCTACTCTACCAGGATCAGGAAACAGTCCTCCATAAAATGCACTGCACACATCTGAATATTTGGGTTGAAGTGTTCTGGAACAGTGTTGTAAATACAACTTAACCACTGATTTATAGTTGTGTCCTCTTTTGGAAGACCAAACAAAGTAGTTTCGCTTTCACAACGAAGCACACAGCATCTTCACGACATGGCTGCAGCGTCAACAATACTACAGCGAGAATAAAAGTTACGCCGCCTTTCTTTACGTGAACATTTGGGCGGCGTTATGCAAATCTTCCCACATCGTGACGTAGACATGTGGGGGCGTGTTAGAACGAGCCATTTTAGGTAGGCGTGGTTGACTCTTAATTTTTATAAAGAATATCTCTTTGGATTTGAGACTTTAGTCTTTGCAACTTTACAGATCTTCTTTATGAACCAAGAGCTTGTAAAGAAGCTTTCAAAGAAAAAGGTGTTACAAGCATCATATGACCCCTTTAAAGGTGTTACACGCATCATATGACCCCTTTAATTCAAACTGCTTTGTATAAAAGTGATTTAATAAAAGTGATTTTTAAAAGTCAGGTTACATAAGAAACCTTTTATTACAAAAGGTAGTGTCTAGTAGTGCCACGTTTTATATATATTCCATTAGTCACTGTACTTATCTCAATAAATTGACAACTAAATATTCCATTGCTACTACAATTGCAAATTGTCATTCATTTTATTAATGACTAATTTTGCTCAGACATTTTAGTTTTACTATTTATTAGTAGGCCTACTTATTTCTTAGATAGCCAAAAAAGTTCATATCTATAATTACAATTATTTATTAAAAACTCTCTAATGTAGCCTATATTCCAGTTGATACAACAAATTTAATCTCAGTGGTAAGATTTTGATTGAACAATAACATACTTATTCTGATTAGTCATTACATTATTATTTACTTGTCATCAGATAGGAAACAAAAAAATGCTACTAACCTACTACTGAACTTCTTATTAGTATAATAATAATAATAACAATAATAGTAGTAGTAAAATAGAAATAGATGCTAGTAATTTTAAAAGAATAAATGTTAAAACGGTTTGCCATAGTGGTTATTTTTATACAATGTAATGCAATGGAGGACTTAGTAAAGAAAATCGACTAATAGACTAAGAATATGGAATTTAGATGTCAAGTACATCTTCAAATTTACATGTAAAATACATCTTCAAAATATAAAATTCCACAATATCAATAGGCTACGTTTGTTCCTAATTTGTCTCAAGGGGAAATGAACAATAATTTGTATACTACTGCAACTCACTAACAAGTCACACAATTCATAACCTCCAAGCTAGGTGGCGACACAAACTCTTTATGACAGCACTACTTTCCTCTACTTCGTGGATGAAAAGCGTCAGCCCACAACAGAAGAGGCAGAACTTGAACCTGTATATGCTGTAAGTATTTCATAGTTTCCGGATAACTTCGCTTTTCTTCACTTAAACGGTCAACTGTTATCCTTCTCTTATTTAAAGCAAACAGGAAAAAATGTCACTGGTATGTAGAAAACCATGGCTTTAACCAAGCAAGCTGACAAGCCCACGTATTTATGAGCCGGTGTGTAAAAACAACGCGATAATCTGGGCACTGATTGATATTCTCGTAAGAATGTGTAGAAGGCTTTATGTTTATATATGTATTATCCAGTAGTGTTGCGCTAAAACCACGCCTTAGTGAACTTATTCATATTTATAGACCTTCTCATTTTAAGTACTATGATGTTTGTTTATTCTACTACTTAAAATAGTCCTGTATCTTGCTTTTGCTGCCATTAATGGTTTATTTTAAAAAGCGAAATCTCGGGAGGTCTTGTTCATCTCCGTTCAATTTTCTGTTTAAATCATACAAGACCCAGAAAATTCTAGATTTCAAACGCTTATGTTGATTTAAAGGAACAGTTCACCCAAAAGTGGAAATTTGCTGTATGTGTACCAAGACGTGGATGAGTTTGTTTCATCATCTGAACAGAGATGGAGAAATTTAGCATTACATCACTCTGCAGTGAATGGGTGCCATCAGAATGAGAGTCCAATCAGCTGATAAAAACATCACAATGATCCACTTGACTCTAGTCCATCAATTAAAGTCTTGTGAAATGAAAAGCTGAATGTTTGTAAGGAACAAATCCGTGGTTTATAATTAACATCTATATCTTAGATGGCCGGAGGGTGAGTACATTTTCAGCAAATTAAAATTTTTGGTTGAACTATTCCTTCAATTGTAATTTTCTATGTAAAACTGATTTTTTTAGGAATTCTAAGCATTAGCTATTATTCATAAATGTAGTATACAAACATACACATGTTGTCACAGTTCTGTGGTCATTATTTAAGTCTTTTTCTTTCTCATTCTGTAGGAATAATGTTCAACAGCAATGGCAACTTACAACACGCTGCAGGACCGGATCAGAGTAGCCAAGGAGCTGCTTGAGCGAGTGGACAAGATTTGCAGTCGCCAAGGCCGTGAGGTTGAGGGACGTGCTAAACTCTGCAGTAACCTGCGGGCTGAGCTCAAGTTCCTGCAGAAGGTGGAGGCCGGCAAGGTTGTGATCAAGGAGTCCCACCTGCAAAGTACCAATCTCACTCATCTGAGGGCCATCGTCGAATCAGCCGAGAATCTAGAGAATGTGGTGAGCGTCCTGCACGTGTTCGCCTACGAGGGCCCTGACAGCCAGAAGCAGACTTTGGTGGTCGACGTGGTGGCGAACGGTGGACACACTTGGGTGAAAGCCATCGGGCGCAAGGCGGAGGCGCTGCACAACATCTGGCAAGGCCGTGGCCAGTACGGAGATAAAAGCGTGATACGACAAGCAGAAGATTTCCTTGAGGCCAGTCGGCAGCAGCCAGTGCAGTACAGCAACCCTCACATCATATTTGCCTTCTACAATGGGGTCTCAAGCCCTATGGCTGACAAGCTCAAAGAGATGGGCATCTCTGTGAGAGGTGACATTGTTGCTGTTAATACAATAATCGAAGGTGGAGAGGAGGAAGAGGACGAAGACAGTGAAGACAAACATGGTTGTGTGGAAGAGGAAGAAGAGAATGAAGCTTTGGTTGAGGAAGAAGAGGAGGAGGAGGAGGATGATGATGATGATGACGACGACGACAGTGACGATACAGACCTCATGCACACCCGTGTTGATCGAGACACCATTGTGGCCAGCCTTGCCTTCCCCACTGAAGTGAAGGTGGACGTGTGCAACAGGGTGAACCTTGACATCACCACTTTGATCACGTATGTGTCGTCCCTCAGCCACGGCAACTGTCACTTCACTTTTAAGGAAGTGGTGCTGACAGAGCAGGCTGCACAGGAGCGCCAAGAGAAGGTCCTGCCCCGGCTGGAGGAGTTCATGAAGGGAAAAGAGCTGTTTGCTTGCCATTCTGCGGTTGAGGATTTCCGCGTTATCTTGGATACGTTAGGAGGCCCGGTGGAAAAATCCCGAGCGGAGGAGCTGCTAGCTAGGCTCAAAGTAGTTCCGGATCAGCCGTCTGAGCGCACACAACGCTTGGTTATGAGCTCAAAGGTCAACCGTAGATCACTGATGATCTTTGGGACAGGGGACACCCTGCGGGCCATTACTATGACTGCGAATAGCGGATTCGTTCGCGCTGCTGCTAACCAGGGTGTGCGATACAACGCGTTCATCCACCAACCGCGCGCACTCACTGAGGGGAAAGAATGGAGAGCAACTCCAATATGACTGAAGGGCTGTAAATGAGACATGTGTCAGGAGATTTGTGTAAGATATTGACAGAGATATATTGTATGAAGATGGTTAAAGTTATATATGATGCTTAAAACCAGACACTTGTGAGAGGCACTACTGTATAGTTCCAAATAAGTTGCACAGCTGGTTGGATATAGACACTCAGCAATCTTTATGTAAACTCAGTGAGCTCAGTGCCTCGAATGCATCATTTCAATGCAAAGCCAGCAGAGATGTCAAATGAACCAAATGTATGATTATATCAAAAATATAGTGTCAAAACAGTGTTTAAACAGAGGCATATACTTTCGTTTTCAAATCTCTTTTTTTTTCATTTTAGCTTCTTTTCACAAACCTGATTTTTCTTAGTTAATCTTGTTACATCCATTTTCACCAGAGTACCAAATAAACACTCTTCAAATGGCTTTACCTCATGATGAAGAATATCTCCTTGTGATTAATTGAAGACAAGTTATGTTGTGGTTTAACACATTTATAGTATTATCTTTTCAAAATAAATGCTGTTCTTTTGAACCTTTCATTTATTTAAGAATTCTGAAAGATATGTATCATGGTTTCCACAAAAATATTGAGCAGCAGTCATCAAGATTGATAATAATGTTTCTTGAGAACCAATCAATGATTTGTGAAGAATCATGTGACACTGAAGGGCTGCTGAAATTTCAGCTTTGTAATCACAGGAATTATATTTTAAAATATATTCAAAAAGAAAACAGTTATTTTAAAGTATAATAGTATATCACAATATGACCGTTCTTGTATTTTTTATCAAATAAAATGATATAAACTGCAAAACATCAAAAGACTGCACACTTTGCTTAAAATTAATATATAAAGAATAAGACACTTTCTGCTGGTGAATAATGTTTATTGTTAATATGAACTACACAGGTGTTTATTCTACTAGGACACCTGTGTGAACATGCGGAGAACTGATTTGAGAAATAGATCAATGAAAATGTCCTTGAGACCAAGGACCAATTAAAAATAATTGGAAAAAGTTCCTCAGAAAAGTAAAGTTGGCTCTAGCATCATTTATTTGCAGATGCCTCTTGTTATGATATGGTGCAGGTAATGAAATGAAATTCAGATTGAGATAAATATTTTATTTCACAAACTAACTAAACGTTTCTTAATTCTATTTGTTATGAAACTAGAAAGTTACTGGTATGACAGTCCAGCTCACCATCACTACGGGCTTCAGTAGGAGATCTGTATGTAATTTGTCAACTTCATAATCACATGGCAGTTTTAGTGGCTAGATTTTTTTGGGGGGTCCTCAGTCCTCAACCGCAGAATGGCACCTACTATAATTACATATATATAAATATATATATATACATTATATTACATTTGTAAGTCACTTTGTATAAAAGCGTCTGCTAAATGACTAAATGTACATGTATAATAACGCGGCTATTTCAATGAAGGCTACACATGCCTATTAAAAACGCACTTTGCCTATGTCTACTAATACTCTACTTTCTTTTTCTATTGGTCTCTGGAATTCACACACACACACACACACACCTTGCTACTTAGGCTAACCGAGACTTGTCATTTGCACTTATATATTGTTGCTCTTTTGTTAGTTTTGACAGCTTTTATTGTCCTCATTTGTAAGTCGCTTTGGATAAAAGCGTCTGCTAAATGACTAAATAAATTTTTTTTTTTAAAAAGCACATGCATTTTCTACTGGTCTTCCTGGCGGTGCTGTACAGTTATCCAGGAGACCTCTAGGCGGACAAGTTTCTTGTGGTAATGACATCGCAAAACATAACATTTTACTTTGAGTCTCTACTGTACACCCGGTACTGTAGACGTATCATCGACAAGAAGACGCTGGAATTACAGAAAGTTTTAAAACAACACTAATACTATATGTAGTTGAGAAAGACATCGGAGACGTAACCCATCGAGTTATGTGGCATTATTTAACACGTTCAGGTCTTAGCATATACGAACATTATTTTCTTTCTATTCACAAGTAAACTGGTAGTCTGTGTGAAGACCAAGACCAGCCAGCCGAAGCTGTCAGCAGTGCTGCTCCCTTCTGAGTCATGCATTGAAGCAAAACAAATCTGCTCGTAGCTGCAAAGCTAACAAGACGTCGAACACGCAAGTGCCCGTTCATTTGGTAAGTATCTGATTTGTACACACTTTTTCTATAACTTTTATTGTGATAGCACACTGCCATTAGTTTATTGTATTAGATGGTTTGATATACCACCACGTACTAAGTTCTCAAGTAGTTCGTTTTCTCTATTAGCTGTGGAGGGCTAAAGCCAAATCCTCCCTTAAACACGGAAGTGGCAGTTAGCGCGCTGCCAGTATTTAAATATAACAGGAAAATTAGTCGTGATTTTACTTCCAAGTGCCCGTGAACTACAGCAGCAGCCCCTCGTGCTTGTCATTTTGACACAACTGAGTTAGCCTGCTAGCTCACCAGCAGTCATTAGCTGTATCAATGAGCACTTTCTGAATGGTCGGGATTTTTGAATGATAGGACCCCGGCATTAGAATAACCTAATTCCCTCACTAGTTTCTATTGAGTGAATTAATACAATTCACCCAGGTGTACAGGTGTCAAATATCACGCGCATGTATTGTAGCCGTTGTTCAATTGTTATGGAATGGATCACGACCCAAAAGGCAAGGCAAGTTTATTTATGTAGCACATTTCATACACAATGGTAATTCAAAGTGCTTTACATAAAAGGAATTAAAATTATCATAAAAAATAATCACAACAATAAAACAAGGAAATATATTTTTTAAATAATCTAAAAAAGTTAGTTTGTTTATTTATTTGTCATAGAAATAAGTCCTCCGCAGTCCGCACCCTGTTCGTAAAAGATATCTGCACATACAGTTTCATTATAGCGACTCTAACAGCACATATTTTAGATTTTAAATGATGCTGCCGCATATAAAGGCCGTTGGAACCTGTGTAACTATTCATAAAATGTGACCCTGGACCACAAAACCAGTCATAAGGGTCAATTTTTTAAAATTGAGATGAGATGGGACATTATTTGGCTGAGATACAATTATTTGAAAATCTGGAATCTGAGGGTGCAAAAAAAAAAAAAAATCAAAATACTGAGAAAATCGCCTTTAAAGTTGTCCAAA
>NW_015658519.1:1892665-1895828 GCF_001515625.1 Sinocyclocheilus rhinocerous | reverse complement strand
TATTTGAAAATCTGGAATCTGAGGGTGCAAAAAAAAAAAAAATCAAAATACTGAGAAAATCGCCTTTAAAGTTGTCCAAATGAAGTTCTTAGCAATGCATATTACTAATAAAAAATTAAGTTTTGGTATATTTAGTCGAAAATTTACAAAATATGTTCATAGAACATGATCTTTACTTAATATCCTAATGATTTGGGGCATAAAAGAAAAAGCAATAACTTTGACCCATACAATGTATTGTTGGCTATTGCTACAGATATAGCCTCTTTGTGGCTATACACTTTATGCCACATTGCAACCCTGTAACATTCTCATGTGTTATTAAAATGAACCAGGGCCACAAACAAAAGCCTACTGAGGCACCTTTATAGAAATGTGATGCCCCTTTATAGAAATGTGATGCCCCATTAATCAAGTACTCATTTAAATATTCCATTCAGTTTTTTCTCACCCTTTGTGCCAACAAGCTTGTTAATGTGGCGTCAATCATGTGGAAGCAGTCAACGATCTTGCATAACGTATGCCACACCCTTTCCATATACACCACAGACCAGCTGTGTAAACCTAAAGCAACTGATGTTGTTTGCAGTCTGCACTTGAGTCAACAGCAGTAATCCTATATGATTGTGTAGTGACTCCGCCTATGATTTCAGGTTTTCAAAGAGTTTTTTTTTTATTATATACTCAATACATATAATTACATTACACCTATGACCTATAGTCTCACAATCTGGACAGTTGGCTGCTCTTGTGTTTTAGTTTGGATTTATTTGGCTATATGGAAGCATAATTCCACATTGATTACATAATTTAATCCACATTGATTACATTTGACAGGAAGATTGAAAAGGATAGTTCACCCTGAAAATGAAAATTCTGTCATCATTTACTCACCATTTATTTGATTCCAAACCTGTATGAATTTATTCTTCTGTGGAACATAAAAGACGATATTTTGAGAAATGTCCCAGTATTTTTTTTTTTTGTCTATACAATGGAAGTCAATGGTCACCAAAACTGTTTGGCTATCAACATTCTTTAACATATCATCTTTTATGTTCCACAGAAGAAAGTCATACAGGTTTGGAACGACATGAGGGTGAGTAAATAGGGCAGAACTATTGTTCCAGCCACCAAAGACAGATTCACAAATAACCTGCCTGATTTAAATGATAACAGAACTTAAATTTTTGGGCAAACCATCAACAGTTCTTTAAGAGAATTGACAAATGTGTGTGTTTTTTTGCTTCACTCTAGTAAGCAATGATGTCAGTGTCAGTTAGGAAGGGAACCAAGAAATGCTATGCTAGCTTTTATGAGAAGCCTCATTGTTTTAGCATTTTCTCAGGGGACCGAACAGAAAGTAGGCCTGTGTTACCATCATTATTAGCAGGGTGAATGATGGGAACAAAGTACCACCCCAAACATGTCTGACTCACTTGAAAGGGTGCAGGTATATTATTAGTAATGAATGTTGATAATTGTTCCTGAATTACTAAAATAGTTACTGCTGTGCATAAAGCACCATTCTTTATCATCTGCTCTCTTCTTCTCGAAGTTCTTCCTTCTAGGTTTCCCTTAATACCCATCTACCTCTGATTTTTCACTACTTTTTCACTGCATTGCCACCCATCTCTCGTTGCCTGAAGCCATGGCTGCTAACAGGAATGCTTTGGCCCTTCACAAAGTAATAATGGTGGGCAGCGGTGGCGTGGGCAAGTCAGCACTAACACTGCAATTCATGTATGATGAGGTAAGACTTAATATTTCTGAATTTCACATCATGTGTACATTGAGGTTAACCACAAAGTATAATTGTGCTGATCTCTTTCAAAGTTTGTGGAAGACTATGAGCCCACCAAAGCTGACAGCTACAGAAAAAAGGTGGTTCTGGATGGAGAGGAGGTTCAGATCGACATCCTCGACACAGCGGGACAGGAGGACTACGCTGCCATTCGGGACAATTACTTCCGCAGCGGAGAGGGATTTCTCTGCGTGTTCTCCATCACAGAATCTGAATCCTTTGCTGCTACTGCTGATTTCAGGTAGAGAGATGACTTGAAAACTGGTGATTAACACAACACTAGTATTGCAGGGTACAAGTCAAAAGGTTGGCTAAATATGTTCATGCAGCAAAATGTTTTTTTCTGCATGAGTTTTCTCATTTTATCTCTAAACTTCAGAGAACAGATCCTTCGGGTAAAAGAGGAGGAGAACGTACCTTTCCTGCTGGTGGGAAATAAGTCAGACTTGGAGGACCGACGGCAAGTCGGGGTGGAGGAGGCCAAGGCCAGAGCAGATCAGTGGGCAGTCAGCTACGTCGAGACTTCTGCCAAAACCCGTGCCAACGTAGATAAGGTAGGCCTTGCAAAAACTGGTTTGGCAACAATTACATGTGATACTTTTAGGGATAGTACAATCAAAAATGAAAATGGTCATTCACCAACATGTTGTTTCAAGACTTTTTCTGTGGAATTTTAAAAGAAATTGTGAAGAATGTTCAGTTTTGGATGACTTGAGGGTGAGTAAATGATGAAAATTTTTCATTTTTAAGTGAACTATCCCTTTACTAAGCAGAATGAATCATTCTGTATTAGCAGTGCTAATGATTCATACAAACTTCATAATCTCTCCAGGTGTTTTTTGATCTCATGCGTGAAATCAGAGCCAGAAAAATGGAAGATGGCAAAGAGAAAAATGGAAAAAAGAAGAGGAAAAGTTTGGCAAAGAGAATTCGAGAAAGATGTTGCATTTTATAACGACTGGGTCGCACTATAACACTAACATCTTTTCTCTACCCTTCCACTGCTTCCCAAAAAAATCTATCAGGTTTCATCACATTTAGGCCTGTCGCGATAACAACTTTTTGTTGTGCGATATATTGCCCCAGAAATAATTGCGATAAGCGATATTATTGTCATTTTAAAGACCATTTTATGCCACTGAATATATAATCAATGTAACAGCATAATAATGCAAGAAGGCCTACACACTTCCAAATGACAACAAACTATAGAATATTTAGATCATGGAAATTAAATATCAAAATATTAGATACCTTAAAAAAAACCTGAATAAACAGTAAATAAACATTTTCTAACAAAAAGTGCAAAGTAACAAGTAGAAAAAAGAAAAATGCACAAAGAATTTGTATGGAGATTTT
>NW_015658519.1:1859676-1890892 GCF_001515625.1 Sinocyclocheilus rhinocerous | reverse complement strand
ATAATGAGATCCCTTTGCCACGTCACCAAGGGAGCGAAATCAGACGCGCTCGTTCTCAGACGCTTGCAGAAAAAGGCTTACCTAAACAAAGTATATTGCGTCACCAAAAATGATTGAGGTCATGTACATATATTGCGCGTTAAGTCTATATATTGATTATTGCGACAGGCCTAATCACATTATCTCCTTAAAACTCATCTAGGCTACAGCCTGTGTCCGTTTCTTCTCGTTGTTGTTTCTCAATGGGTATAAAAGGGCAGAACATCATGCATTAAAAGGGCAAACGGTATCAAAGGTCTGACATATCAGATGAAAACATTTCTCAGCTCAAGCACACCAGAACTGACTACTATAATCATTTTTCATGACTTAGATTGTTTTCTTTAGTTGCTTTTACTTGAATGTGAGTAAATTGATTGCTAAACACTAACACTGTAGGAAAAATACTACTACTCTGAACTATTTGTTAGCAAGTTCACGGCGTGTTTTGAGGATTTAAACCTTCTGTTCTGTTTTACTTCCTAAAGTAAAGCCTTAATGTTACAAAAATACAAAAATGTTGGGTGCCAAGCTGCATAAATGCTTTTAGGTCATGCTTTTTATATAGCTATATATCTTTGCCTAACATAGGCAATGCTAAATATTACCCAAGCAAATGCTCAAATTATTAAAAATAGCTAATAAACACAGGAATCAGTGGAGTTTATTCTTAATTGGCTCTTTTACCAAAACCTTTCTTTGAATTCAGACAGTCTAAACGGGTAAAAGCCCATGCATTTCAGAAAAGTTGGCACTGTCCTTTATTTCATTTTAATGAGTCTAATAGTGCACCAAACTCGTTTCAAATATGTGACCCTGTTTTAAGTCGCTGGGGTATATTTGTAGCAATAGCCAAAAATACATTGTATGGGTCAAAATTATCGATTTTTCTTTTATGTCAAAAATCATTAGGATATTAAGTAAAGATCATGTTCCATGAAGATATTTTGTAAATTTCCTACCATAAATATATTAAAACTTAATTTTTGATTAGTAATATGCATTGCTAAGAACTTCATTTGGACAACTTTAAAGGTGATTTTCTCAATATTTTGATTTTTTTTTTGCACCCTCAGATTCCAGATTTTCAAACAGCTGTATATCAGCCAAATATTGTCCTATCATAACAAACCATACAGCAATTGACAGCTTATTTATTCAACTTTCAGATGATGTACAAATCTCAATTTGGAAAAATTGACACTTATGACTTGGTTTTGTGGTCCATGGTCACATATGTGCTCTAACATAACCCAATCTCTCCTAAAACACACATACATAAAATATTTGTAGTTAAAAGGGCTTATTCACTCATCCCTGTGTGTATGGCACTAGATTTAGAGGTTTGTTTTGTGCTATCTAGGGCTCCCAAATCACACAGATTTTGCAATTTAGAAATGAGAACGTCATTTAGCTTGAGTTGACTTAACTGTGAAAACAGGTTGGAATGTTTTATTACACAGACTGAATTGTGTATTGTGTTTATTATAACTTATATGCAACTGAATATTTCTTGCTACGTTTATCCTGTGTAATTATATTTTCTATTGTAAATTAAAATTTTCAGAATTTTAGTTCTAAGGGGAAGAGTATATTGTAAAATCATGCTCACTCATACTAAAACTAAGAAACTCTAAGGGCTGGACACAATCTGCTTTTCAGACACCTGCAGATCTGGAGTAAACAAGAATCGTCACCCTTTGATGAATGGTTTTGAATAAGCACATCCATGTGTAAATAAATATGAGGTTGAACGTTTATCTCCACATTACCGTTTTTTTCTTTCTTTTGCAGCTAAAACTACGGTTTCTTTTAAATGTTAACTGTCTGTAAACTTCTTTTAAGTTGTGACTGTCTTTACCCAAATCTTTATGTGTGTACTGTGGCATATGCAGGTTTTTCTTTCCCTTTGTTTGGTCAGTCATAGTGGGTTACTATACCTCAACAAACTCTTGATTGGTCTGTTTGTGCGGTAAGCCTGCCATGTGGCAATGATGCTGACATATCAACAGCTGATGCCTCAAGAGACCCCTCATTACTTTAAAAAGTGACTGTCTTTGAGCGCAACAAAATAAAAGAGTTTACAATACAAGACATTTTAATATAAGCCTCTATTGTATGAATCTTTCTTATACACTTAGATTACACTTTAATTCTATATTTTGGGCGTCTCTTGGCAAAACGCTGAACATGCAGAAATCTGAATTCAAATTAGGGTAAGGGCAAATTATAAGCTTTATCGAAAGAACTAGCTGACAACCAATACAAAAAAAAAAACTGACAGCACTTATGTAATGTATTACAACAGTAATTATGGTGATATGAATATTGAATGAAAATGAAATGCAAACATTTAAGCATACTGAACTTAAAATGTAAAATGTTATGTTTCTGTTACATTAATAAAATCTATTTTTGTAGACCTCCAATATGAGATTCATATGGTATATTGTACAGCAAAAACGTAATGCCTACAGAAAAGACTGAATTACAACTTGCAGAGATGTGTAGTAATGTTACGGTGTTTTATCTACATTATCCATGGTAAGATTAATTTTGAAGATATTAAACATGGTTTTAGTAAATAAAGCGTAACAGATTTCAACTTCCAATGTTTTTGACAAGGACTATTGCATTACAACTTTTAATTATATTTGGCTTATAATTCAACAATAGTTCTTTGTGGGCTGTTTATGATTACAATGTCTGTTGCCAGTCTATGTTGAAATTATCATAGACTGTGATAAAACCAAAAAAAGTCACCAAAAATAAAAAGTACAAAAACAAAAACAGTCCATAGAAAATTAGTAAAGGAGCCAAACTTACAAATACTTGACCTGACCTGTTCTAGTTAACAGCACACAGTCAATATTGAGAGGTAGATGGACGTGTTGATCAGACATCTTTTGTTAGACTGCATTTTGAGCTTGAAGACATATTCCTCTGAATTCAATGAAGGATTTACAAACTCCATGGGAGTGGGCCAGAGATGGCAAACTACTATGAATAGGCTGCCAGTTACAATAGCACCCCATTTTTATGATCCTGTCGTTGAGGTGCAGATATAAAAGTAAAAGAGAATGTCTCTTTAAACAAGCAAGTACATATGATTTTAGAAAATGTTGTGAAGTCAGTTTCTCAAGAATTATTGCTGGTGAATCCTGCCTCAGGTCCATGTGTTCGGCTGGCTCCGTTTGACTTTAAAAATTTAGTGCACTACTGGTGCACTAAATAAAAAAGGACTGTTCAGTGACTTTTCCTTTTCACTGAAGTTAGATAAAGTTTTAATTGTAGTACCTCCCTTGTCTGCTTGTATTGGTTTGTTTGGAGTTGCATTTAGACTGAGTTTGTGTAACTGAGATGGGCTGTAGGTCAGCCCAGGGATCTTGGAGCATTGATGGTTTGTAATATTTTTCCATATCATTTGTCCCTCTCTCCCTGCCATGCGCTGACCCAAACGGTGTGGATGTCCGTGGTGAACCCTTAAGAAGAAAATTGTCATGCAGAAAGACGTTAAAACGACCACAGTTACTCAAAAGATTGTATAGTAGTGTCCAAACCAACAACAACAAAACAAACGTTCATAGATCGCAGAAATGAATTCGGATTAGAGCAGCAAAATACCGCTGAGAAGTGAAATTACAGCACAAAAATGTTTAAAACTCAAACTGCGCATTAGTATTTTAATTTGGCCCTGAACGTGAGTGAACTACCTGATATCCAGAGTGTCGTCTGGGACTCTCATACGGCGAGCGTCTGAACGGTGCGCCGCGGGGACTGGGGCTCGATCTGCGCGGGGTTTGAGCCGGAGACTGACCGTTAAAATACTTCCCACCACCACCGCCGCCGACTCTGTTACCACCAAACTCTCTCGGTGGGGTATTGGGAGAACACTGTCCAAATCTAGGTCCAAACGGCGGCGGTGGGGTTGAAAATGCCCACGGAGGCGATGGAAACATACTCCCTGTCCTGTCGAAGGCTGGAGGCGGGCTGCGGAAGCCTGCGGCCCGCGGACCAGAGCCCTGGCGGGGATGGCGAAACTGTGGTCTTTGCATCGCGTCCTGATCTGTTTCCCAAACCTCAAAATACAAGTGTATTTACAACGTGACGCTCTTAAACCCGTTTTTCACTTAGCATAACAAAACAGCACGACCCGGAACAAGAACCGTCTCTCGGCGATTATCATTTGAATACAGTCAGTGAAAGACTCGGTACTGCCGCCTATTCTCATGGCGCGTGAAGCGCCCATACACGCGTTTAATCATCGAAAGTAACGTTACCTCTAAACACCAACCATTTAAGAAAAGTTTCAGTGTAGTTCAGACACTCGTTTCTTCGAGTATATGTTAAATAAGGGGGTATGTGCTTTTGGATGCTGGTTTTTCTTTGGGCAACTAGCTTTATTTCAGGCGAACGCTTAGGGTAGAGTGGAGGAAAATGCCCCCTACTGTCCCAAAATCCCAAAATAACCGATAAAGTCGAGATACATTTGTATTGTAATATGGACTACGTTGACAAGAGTGACGTAGACATTTTCACCATGAACCTTACACTGGTGATGTATCAGAGAAAACGGATTTCACAGTAAATGATCTAATTTTCGGCAGTAAGAAAAAAAAAAGTGATTTAAAGCTTATTGTTTCGTAGAAAATCACTGTTATATTTTGAAAAATATTTTCAGAATTACATAATTGTTTTTTTCTCAATCATAGTCCGTGGGGTAAAACACCCTCTTGGTACAGATAAAAATCTAATAACATGAAAACTCTGGACATTTTTCATACTTGGTTTATAATTTATGTCATTGTCACTGAAACTATGATAACTTTTCTGAACACATTTAACTTTTGTTTCACAGAAAAAATTGCACAGACCTAAGGGGGTGTTTTCTACCCTATCTCATCAGAATTAAATTGCATTAAAGAAATAGCCTACTTTTGTGTCAGTCTTTGCTTTTGTCAATATAATGAGAAAAACATCTTCAGTTTTTTTTCTCCTGTAGTCTAATTTTTTCTCTCTCATTTCACTCCTCTGTATGTGCTTTTCTCTAAAATGTCTCTATTGCATACCAACACATTAACTGAAGTGCAGTGCTTTGTATTTAATATTTGTCTAAAACCTGCATCAAATGTAAAATTAGGAACTCATGCCACGGGAAGTGCATGGGAATTTATTGAAAGCAGTGTTTATCTCTTTATGTTTTATTAAGATATTTGTGAGAGCTATATCACTGTGCTTAAATTTCTACAATGTAAATAATACATTTTCGAAGTTGTAAACAAAACAAAGATTACGCTATTGGAGTAGGCTATATATTTTACAAGAAAATAGTATTCAGTTTTTCTACTTATAAATGTCATGTGTACTTTCCATTTGAATTATTTGTGAAATTCACTAGCAATTTCTGAGTGAAAATTATTTGAAAGTAAATATTTGAAAGTGTGTTTGTGTGTGTGTGCGTGCGTGCGTGCATTGGAAACTAAACGGTTGTTTCTCTTCAGCTGTCAGTAGAGGTCAGTGTAACCATTACTTTTTACACAGTTCTTTTAGAAAATATAGCAATGAGCAGATTAATGTGTGTAACGAACCTTTGCACTAAATAAATAGCAAACCATAACATAAAAAAAAAATCCCTACACTCTCTGTGTGGAAGGGGCCAGGGTTCCTGTTGTTGTGAATAGTCCCCTGTTGAGGTCATGTCCCTGTTTTATTAGCTGTGGTTTTGAAAACAGATCATAATTCATCAAAGACAAAGTTTTGTGCTTTCTGCTAAGAGGAAGGAGGAATTACGCTTTCCCACAGCACCAGAGTTCTGATTCAGGACTGCTGATGGATTGAGTTCTCAAGCATGTTTTCTTTTAATACATTATTTTGTTCATTTCAAAGCTCTTGTGTCAAAGTGTCATCGGTGGAGCAGTGTTTGGTTTTGCGATTATTTAATTTGGAAATCAGCATGCCGAGAAAGTGTGGCCTTAAGAGGCAATCTAAAGCTTGAGACATTACATTTGAGAATTTCCACCAGGACTAACGGCTGCAGTGAGAATACATGGCATTAGAATTTTCTAATTGTCACTACTAAGTAATTTTGGAAAATAATAGAAGTTGTAAATCATGGTAAATCAATGTAAATCATGGTGTTAGTTCATTTGGATGCTTTTTTTTAAAGATAATTTTTCAGTGTTAGAAATTTCTCAACTCAGATGTTAAGTTGGCATACCAACTGCAGTGTTTTTGTCCTGCCTGAGAAAGACAATGATGACCATTAGTGGGCTAAAGATCAGACGCAGGCTTGACTGGAATGGCCTGAAAATTGAGTCTGAAATTAACAAGCAAGTACATGCACACAAAAAAATGCAGACTGGCACATGAGGCATGCTTTTGTTTGCAAAACGTGGTGAACAAAATGTTTTATGGGAAAAAACTGCGTCACTGAAAGGAATAGGCCATCTCATTGAGAAACAATGTGGCACTCAGATGAACCGTGTTCCCACTTAAGTCTCCCAGGCAAGTGACCTATTTCCTCACACCCTAGATTTTGCTCATGTTCTAGCCGATTCCCATGTTTACTGAGTTCCCAGACTAACTTTGTCCCACCTCAAATGCCCCCCCATCATCCACCCACTGGAGGCTGGTCACTTCTACAATTTTATTAGTTTACTGTTTTTGTTGCAGTCCTAAAAATACCCTGAAACCTTGTATGTTCTTGTTATGACGAGAGTACTCGAAACAAATGTATAACACATTTAGTTTTGCTCCTTGAATTGTATTGGTCAGCTGCATTCCATGAGTGCTGATATACAGTCCATCCAGTAGGTGGTGATAGATGACCATCTTTACAAGTGAATCATTCATTCACTTAGGGATTTCGCCTAGGGCGTCAAATTGGCTAGAAACGGCCCTGGGTATACTCATGCTCTAATAATCAAATCTTGTCATCTGGCTTCATGCTTTGATGGTCACATGCTATTCGCACCCGCTTCTCTCTGGCTGCTTCATTGTAATTCTTTATGCCACTTCAAACTTTGTTGTTTGAACTGTTTGGGACACTATGAACAATTGAATACTCATTGGCATGAAAACGAAGAGCCATCTCTAAACCTATTCACAGTCTTTGATATAATGTTTCATCTTTCTTAGAATTTGGTGAATGGGAAAATGGTGCAGTGTACTTATATAACTACATGTGTAACATGCTCATTCATCTTAGTTTCAGAGGAAACTAAGAAATCACGATGAATGGTGCTGTTGTTTGTGGACTCTTAATGGAATTTGGGAGCTCGGGGAATCTGTTACAGGAATTGGAGGAGTTCAAGGCAGTGACAGATCTCAGGTGAGCAGTAGGTTGCACCTGCATCCTTCAAAAGTTCAGCAGACTGAAACTTTTTTTGAGTTAATCCTCTTCTAGGCTTTGTCGTCACATTTTGTTCCCTTTTTAGCAGCTGTGCAGAGCCTCTAATTTTTTATTTGACCCTGGAGAACTTTTCACAGATGCCGTGAGAGAGTTAAATCTTATTGTTTCCTTCAATCATTCATCATGGTCTCATAACAAGTAATGCTAGCATCAATCATCATTCTGCCAGATAGCACTTGAATTTCCACCCACATTCACTTTACATTCTTACGAACATGTATGTGAAGTAACATAGCATCCTTGTGATATCAGATAAATGTCTGAGAGTTGAATTCTGCGAAGAGTGCAGCAGACTGATTAAGATAATGACTTGAATATTCCTTAGAGTGGAATTATCTTCTTCCTTTGTCTGATCTCTCACAACATAAAAAACAGCTGGTTGTTTTTTTATACCAATCGTAAGAGGATAGATCTAAACACACCTGTTTGAGCTTTAGGGTATTATGAGGATATTTCACTAATTTGTTTTCTGAGCACATACAGACTGATTTCTGCAGGTGTGGGTGACACAGTTGAAAAGGTTTCTTGAACAACTTTATGTTGTCCTTCATAAGGGCTGGGATGAAATCCCAAACTCGTGACTGAGATATGTAATTTCCTTTTTTCACTTCACAAGCAAACCTTTATTCTGGAATTAAACAATGCACCCTTGAAATGCCATCCTTTTGATGGGTAATGCTGTTTCATAAACACATTTGTGAAAAGAAAGAATGTATGTGTTAACAGATTAATTGATCGATGACAATACGTGTATTTTTAGACCAATTAGGACTCGAGCCAAAATAGATGCCGGTTCATCCTCCCTGCCAAGTCTGAATCGGAGGCAGCAATCGGTTATGTGAATAGATGGGGAAAACGCGCTCGGCTTCGAAACACGTCCGTTGTCATCTGTGTGTGGCAAATGAGAGATGGGGTCATACAGGAATTTTTCCAAACAAAAGAAAATAGTTGGATCGATGCAAATCAAATAAACATTTAGTAAATATTACATAACAAGATAGTTTGGGATCTTAATATGGCTGCCAGAGAAATGCCCAATCTTGCATATAAGGGCTCTGGTGTTATATAATACTGGTGGCCTGTCCACTTTGTCCTGTTATCAACAACATTTCACATCTTGATTAATTTAGCACAGCCCATAATGTAATACTAACAAACACTGTTTTGTGTGTTACACTTTTGGACACATTTTACTTAGAAGAAACAATAACTCTGTAAGGTGTGTTTCATTAGTATGCCATATGTATTTATATAGCTTGTAAAGGACATAAATGGAACAAAGGAATTTTAATGAGTGTATTAAATGAAATATGAGGAGGTCAATAAAACACTTAATTTAATCCAGCAGATAGTGAGGAATGAAGGCATTTATAAGGCAATATTTTACCTATGATGATGACATGCAGTCATGTCGTTGACAAGTGATAAAGGTTATATGAATGAAAAGTTGAACAAACGAATGAAATGTTATTGAACAGATTACCTAAATTCCTCTTTATATCTTTCTTTTGATGATGCAACCATGTTTGATGGACTTATCCTGTAGTCAAGCATGCACTTTCCTCCTGCTCCTGGCATGACAATCAAAAGGCGTTTCTGTTTGGTGATAATGTGAGGATTTTGCCATTCCAAACCAATGTGCAAGCTAAGAACAACACTAACACACCTCCTGTGGAAGTTTGTATTCATGCACACCCAATTTACCTTGGACAAGAGTTGTTGATATTTCTGATAAAGAAGAAGGATTAGGCAACTCCTTTTTCCTGCACTGACAGAGGTGGTGTTTGCGGCACTTGATTAGATATCCATAAGCAGCGCTGTATATTACAATTATTTTCTAAGGTATGTATGTGAAATAATCTGTACTTGATACTTTTGGATGGACAGAAATACTAATCCAAAATGTCTAGACATTTTCCACATTTATTCAGGGTTTTTTTTTTCTTCATTTTTTTTTAAATGTATCTATTTCTAACTATAAATTCTTAGTGCTGTAGTGATTATGTGGTGCTTAATTATTTCTCTTGCCTGCATGGCAAGTCTGATGTATGTATCTTTTATCTGGAAGTACGGCAATCTATTTGTGTGTGTGTGTGTGTGTGTGTGTGTGCTTGTTTATGCTACATGGATTGTAAAACCTTACATTTTTGACATTGTGGAGACCAGCCTGCGGTCCCCATGAGGGGAAGAATTGTTAAAAATAGTAAATGATGTTTATCTGAAAGTGTAACAATGCAAACAGGCTTTCTGTAAGGGGTAGGTTTAGGGTTAGGGGATAGAAAATATCGTTTGGTCAGTATAAAAGTAATAGAAGTCTTAGTATTAATTTCTTAAACTGACTGACACTGGCCCCAAACTTCATAATATACTGTATTGATTCATCTTTTTTATGGATATTTAATTATGTGTGTATAGGGAGCAGAACAGTTTTAAGAGTGGAATAGAAGATTATTATTATTTCCTAATGCTGAACCTCATCTATCATGTTAAGCTTGTGTGCAGCTGGAGAAACTTGAAAGTGGGGAATAGTTTCCCAGTTTTCTAAAGAATCCACTTCTAAAAATGAATGGCTATTCACATTAAGGCATCTGACTGAGTCAGTGGAATGTGAGGTTGAAAGGTCAGAATGAAAGATGAGAGTTGCACGCATAACAATTAGGGAAAAAAGCATTTATTAACTGACTTCAGTTCATTTGACTAAACTGAGTGCAACGTTGCTCCAAATAGGTCCTTGTTACAGTTCAGTGGATAATGAGTGTTGGTGTGTTTGTAAAGACCTGTCCTTCAGGTATGAGCACAGCTGAGTGAATGACACCACAGAGACACAGCTGTTCCATGCGTCGTCTATCACACAGCACAGGTCTTCCCAAATGTCTAAAGCGTTTCTGTCCCACAGATGCAGATTCGGAATGAACATTTAATGAGGTTCTCCAGACAGTGGACACTCCCTTGTTATTAGTTCATGACAGCAATTTACAATGAGTGATACTCCCAGAGATTAATGAGACGACAGGATCATGATGATGATTGTCAGGTCAAACAGCAAGCATTAGAGTAATTATTATAATTATTATAAAATGTTATTGTAGACATCTTGCTTGTTAAGTCATATGTCAGTCTACATAAGGGAGTCGAATGTGTTTACATCCAAATGATAATTAATTTACAAACCCCAAAGTCTACCTATGAAGTACTTGAATCATCTAGATTCAGTCAGATTTACTGAATAGCAAGATGTTTGTGTGTTTGCCACTGCGTGAAGAACTTGCTGATGTCTTCTTTTAAACAGCGAGTGAGTAGTTCAATCCAATTTTTTATATTGCTTGTAATGGTAATGAATGGATTTTCAAGTTACTTTCTGCTGTCTTGTGTGGCAAAAATAGGTTCACAAATAAATATGCGCTGCTTAGACATGCATGATGAACAGGCTAATACATGCAGCTGTTTGTTGAGCTCATCTTATCAAGCTTCATTCATTTCGTAAATTGTCATATAATTTCACAGACAGGTTGTACAAACATGTATTCAAAGACTTTAGCAAAGTAATCTTTACAATGGCTGCATGGTATAAAAGTGTATTCATGAAATGCAAAATGAATGCTTTATTGAATATCTGCAACATGAAGTATGGACTGAAGAATATTCATTTAACCAACACTTATAGCTGAAGTGTAACGTATATCATACATGTCTGAGTTTCTCTAAACAGTTGATCTTTTAAGCACAGAAATCTAAAATGCACAGACAAATGTATAAACTTATACATTCACACAGAAAGCAATTAAAGGGCACGTTGAGCACATTGGTGTCTGAGCCCCTTTTGGGGAACGTCCAGGGGCACTAATTAACCAAACTGAAATGTCCCAATTCTACTGTGGCTGAACTATGTGACCACAAACCTGTCAAACCTTGCACTTGGGTCAGCACGTGTGGACCCACATTTTCTCCACCAGCAGCTTCTTTGTCTCTGCAATCAATGGGATTTTTTTTTTATCTTATTAAAAAAAGAAAGAGTTCACAATACTTTGTAGCTGATGCACACAATGTTCTGTATTCACTGCCGTCTGAACCTCTTTTCGGCATACATTTGTCCTGTCCATTTACTTCACATGGGCAACAAGCCAGAGGCATTAATGGGCCGGCGCTAAGTATGTCTCCATTTACTAATTCTCATCCTTTACACTGAGTTTGACTGGATAAATGAAGTAATGGACCATCAACTGCTCAATCAAGTGTGTACTGAGACAGACAGGGCAGAAGCTGCTGCAATGTGATGAGTAGCCGTTTTACTGAAAAATATTGTCTCATTGACCTCCTTTCATTTGGCAATGATTGTTGAAACCCCATTCTATCAATTGGAGAAGTAACGTTCGCCCTTTTTGTCCTGAGCTATTATTTGCACTGGTCTGTCATTTCTGTCAAAGCAGCCTCTAGGAGCCGTCCTAAGAAGAGCATCTCTCCAGGATCACTCGAGTCCTCAGTTAACCTCTAGAACAGGGGTGGCGAACGTCGGTCCTGGAGAGCCGCAGCCCTTTTATGTTTAGATCATTTCTATTTTGCGGGAGTCCCGCGAATCATTTTATTCTCCCGCATCCCGCACACACAGTCTCTTCCCGCCCGCACCCGCACTCACCCATCAAGAGTTGTCCCGCGCCGCACCCTGTTGCGTTGGGTCCCGCGGTCCGCCCGCGGGAGTGCAGGTCTCTAGTCTGAACTGTCACTAGGAAGCTACAGGCAGGTGAGTTTTAAAGGTGATTTCTGTTCGCCAATGTTGATATTTCAAATCACCAAAACAAACACGCCCCTACCCCCAAAAGGGTCTGGCCCCTATTTTGATAGCTCCACCCCACACATACGTACGTAACAGGCAACGATTAGTTCTATGAAACAAAGCAAAGCCAATGTTACAATGTGTCTACACCGGACGCGAGCGGCGTGGCACGACAAAATGCTATAGAACTCATTATAATCAGTGATGCTGTCTACACTGGATGCGGCGCGGCACGACACGACACGACAACTCCCCAACAGAAAACTGCTGCTGCGTTCTATTTATGACGTATTGACATAAATTTCAAATGATTTTCATTGGTTGTTTTATCGCGTCCAGTGTAGACAACTGTCGCATCTGGTGTAGACACGGTGTTACTCACCTATCAAGAAGAAACAAAGCAACCTCGGCGTCCGATCGCAGGCCTTCCGCTCCTTGAGTTCTCTCCAGCGCTGGAAAGCTGATCCGATATTTACACGGGTCCTACTTCTTGCCTTATCGTAAGCCTTCTTTTGTTCCGCAGACGTTTTCCTCTTTTGTTTTTTATCCGCCATCTCTATCTTTCTGTCGCTCGGCTAGGCTAATGTCTGTCCTGTGCACTGAGCACTCTCTCCTCCACATCATGAGTAGACACGCCCCTTACTGCTGATTGTCTACAAGTTTGTTTTGGTACTCGGCCCGACTCAGTTTTCTAAAGCGTTTTTGAAAAAATACATACCCCACCTGTAATTAGGGTTGGAGCTGAACTCCGCAGGGCTTCGCCACCCCTGCTCTAGCCTGTCCCAGTTCTCTGCTCTCCTTCAGAAGCATCTTTTGAACAAAGAAACAAAGAAGCCTCCCTGTATATACATACATATTGGAAGGGTTAATTTTTAATAATAAAACAACTGGATGCTAGTGTGTGTGTGTGTGTGTGTGTGTGTGTGTATAGATGGATGGATGGATAGATAGATATCTGGTGAAAAAAACTGGTGCTCAATTATTAATAATTGTTATTATTATAAACCTTTTTTGCCACTTAATATGTTTGTGAAAATTTTAATTTTTATAATTTATTAATGAATTAAATGAATTTCAAAAGAACAGCATTTATTTAAAATAGAAATATTTTGTAACATTATAAATGTCTTTACTGTTGATCAGTTTAATGCATTCTTGTTGGATAAAAGTTTATTATTATTATTATTATTTAAAATCTTGCTTTAAAAAAAATATAAAATTTGATAAAATTTAGAATGGTAGTATGGTATAATGTTAATATAAAAATATTACACAGCACAACTCTTTTCAAAATTAATAATAATAAGAAATGTTTCTTGAGCCCCGAATCGTCATATTTTAATGATTTCTGAAAAATAATCTTATTTGTGATTTAATGCATCAAATATTCAAACATTTTATTTCAAATATTAAACATGTTTATTGATTACCTACACAAATGTAGCCATAAATTAATTATATTTTGTGTTTTTTGAACCACTTAGCTGGGTTATTGTAATTAATCTAATTTGTTGTCTGTCATTGCAGGCTTCATTCACATAGCTTCAGGATTTGAGTGAAAGGATTCATAGCCATGAGATTTGAAGAGGTGAGTCTTACAAAGCATCAGGAAATATGGTACACTGTGTAATAGTTGTCCCATGGCAAATCATGTTAAAACATTTAATGCTATTGATAATATACACATTTTGGAGGACATACAACTTTAGAGAAACCTACATTTAAAAGTCTCCAAACTGCAATACCTGCAGTCATGAACTGGAAAACTGGAAGAGAGCCAGAGGGAAGAGATTTATGGTTTTGGGCTCGAGTATGCGGGAGCCGCTTTGTAGTTAGTATGTTTTTTCCCCAGGAGGTGCTGTATCTGTGTAAAGACGACCACACTTCTTCCATGAAAGCCCCACAAGTCATTCTGGCATTGTAAAAGCCTTCATTTGCATGCGCTCATTTTTTACCTCTCATGATTGCCTAATCAAAACAAAGAGCCTGAGTGAGAGAGAATATCCTGGGATGAATTATGGCCAGCTGTTCACTGTGTTTCAAAGATATTTTCACACCTCACATCCTCTAAAATGTCACCTTTTGTCTTGAAATTGAAAAGACCTGATACCGTGAAGTGTTTCTGCAGAGATCAGCGGCAAAGGAAAAGAGCTTAACCATTTCTGTCAGCTGTTGAAACTTTTTTCACTTAACTCTCCCTGTGGATTTGAGCGGTTTTCCAGGGATCTGAGATTGGCTGCTGTAAAGCTGTAGAAATCCCCTCTCACGTACACTTATATTCTCTCATTCGCTGACTTTTTTCTTTTTAACTTTACTGGGAACAAGGTGTTGGTCATTCAAAACTGCATTTCACATTATCACTACAAAATAAGGAAACATTTGTTAGGAACTGAACATTATGCAATTATTTTGGCTATGGTAAAGCTGCAACCTTTCTGACCAGTTAAAGAAGTAGTTCACCCAAATATGAAAATTTGCTTGAAATTTCCATCAATTAAAGTCTTGTGAAGCAAAAAGCTGTGTGCTTGACACAAATCCATCATTAAAATGTTTTAAACTTCAAACCGTTGCTTCCAGCCAGGGCCAAACCATATTGTCGCAATCGTATGTTTAATGTCTTCATGTTTCCAAACGTTTCTGTTTTTCTGAAAACAACTGTTTTCATACAGGTATAGCTGGACGCTTTTGTCCATATTAGGGATTTCCTCTTTCTGCTTCTGACTTTCTGCGCGAGAGCGCCCTCCGGCTTCGAGTGTGAATGAAACATACACTGCACGGAGTTTAGGGCTCCCGGAGTTTAGCGCTCATCTCGCCTTATTCTGGGTCCGAATAAAACATCAGATCATGCACAGACTATCCTGTCTCTTTGAATTTAAATCTATATTTATTCACACCGGCTCTTGAAAACCTCTATGTGAACACACTTGCCCGAAAAAGTGCGGGGGACGAATTTACATGATATTAAAAGTGTGTGTGTGTGTGGGGGGGCATGTCCCCCATGTCCCCCGCGTCCCCCGCGTAATCTACGCCCCTGCCTCAGTCCGTTCACCACGGGGCCCCCTCAAGCGCGGGGCCCCCTCAAGCGCGGGGCCCGGTGCGACCGCACCAGTTGCACCCCCCTAAGGACGGCCCTGCTTCCAGCTAAAAGCTCCTCTGTCCATGCATTGCTTTCTCCAGTGAAAAAAGTCATCTAATCTGAATAAGGAGAGACATGCACAGATCTAGTACCATTTACAAGCTTAAAAATCCAAAACATTTCTAAACAAATATGTTGGTGGATTTTGATATGAGAGAACAACAGGGGCTATTTCACTGGAGGAAGCATTATTTATGGATTATTGACTCATGGATATTTTGTCTAGAAGCAACAGTTTAAAGTTAAAATGCCTTAATGATGGATTTGTTACAAACACCCAGCTTTTCAATTCATTAACATTAGATGACGGATTTGAGTCACGTGGATTACTTGTGGTGTTTTTATCAGCTGTTTGGACTCTCATTCTGACGGCACCCATTCACTGCACAGGATGCACTGGTGGGCATATGATGCAATGCTAAATTTCACCAAATTTGTTCTGATGAAGAAACAAACTCATCTACATCTTGGATGGTCTGAGGGTGAGTAAATTTAAGCAAATTTGAATTTTTAAGATTTCCATGTAAAACAGAAAACATATTCAGTTTAACATTAAAAAGCACAATGCGTCCAGTCAGAGGAAAAAGGCACAGGGTTTTGGCAAGGCACAGAATGCGGAGGAAATGACAGAAATGAAAGCAATTTGCAGTTGATTAGTTTAAGGAGATCAAATATAGGTCCAAGCTCATGATATCAGCTTACATTGCTCACAGCAATAAACTGTATCCCTCTGTTACATAAAAAAAAACATACAAATCTAAAATCTTTTAATTTATTAAAATCTCAGTCTGTGAATGATTAAAATGCAGATGTGTGTGACAGTGTGAACAGTTGCTAATTCTGTAACAGATTCTGTGTCATGTGAGTTCTGTCTTCAGCAGATGTTTTTACACTGAGCACATTAAGAGCTTCTCAGCCCAGTTGCAAAAGTAGTGCACGTTTTACCCCATCGAGCAGCTCCTGTCTTATCCTGGAAGATCAGAAGGCAATAGTTATATTCCCACTGTCCTTCCCAAATACAGTTTAGAATGGTTTACGGAACCTAAATTCAGTTGCAGCTCTTTTTTTGTTTGTTTGTTTTATACTTTAATGTAGTTGTTTAGAGTGACATACCTGAGTCATGTTCATCCGTCCATGGCAATGTCTATAATTTTACAAAATAGTGATGTCCTGGCTCATGAAATGTCTCTTTATAAGGATTAATGAGCAGAGTTAGGTCTAAAGTGAATGTCATTAGCTATAACAGCCATGATGTAAAACATTCTGTAAAAATGTATGATTTCTAAAAATATTTTTACTCACAATTTCCATCTGGTATAATTTTTTAGAGCTTGCCTTAAAGGAGTGGTTGATTGCGATTTCACTTTTTTAACATTAGTTAGTGTGTAATGTTGCTGTTTGACATAAACAATATCTGCAAAGTTGCAGCGCTGAAAGTTCAATGCAAACGGAGATATCGTCTGTTAAAATTCTGGCAGTTTAATGCCTACAAAAACGGCTGGTAAGGGACTACAACCAGCTTCTTCCCAGGTCCGTTACATCACGAACCCAGATAAAAGCCCGCCCCTTAGACTGCACCCCATAAACACAATCAAGCCTAGAAAAAACCCAGTCAACCACCCCTTTTTAACTAGAAAATGTATAAAGTGCCCATGGTGTTAGAAGATTTGATTAATTTACATCACTTTTCTAGGTCTAGAAATCAATCATATTTAAAATTAGGATTTCATTTATCAAGGTTTTTCAAGACCGTGGGAACCTCCAAGAAAAAAAAGCTGTTGTTGAGGGAGTAATTCAAATAGGAAATATCTGGTTTTGCTTATTATAAAGCTTGTTTTTAATTTTTAAATCAGTTTAAGGCCTCTTAAGGCTGCCTAGAGGGCCCCGGCCCTTGGGTTGAGAACCACTGGTCTAAATTAAATAGTATGAATATATATATATTTTTGTATTGGTATAAATTAAGTTGTAAAAAGTATGACTTTTGTAATTAAAAATACAATTCAGTACAAGTAATTAGTTTCAATATTCACTTCAAATTCACTTCAATTGAATACACCCCTGATTCCTTTTAACCACAAGCCATCTGTCATACTATCCTCTAGCATTAGGGATATGTCCATTTATCCTTTATACACAATGTGTTAAACAAGTTTTCAGAGGTCAGGCATGATGTGTTGTTTTAATCATTTTGTCTCTGTAAGGTCAACAAGACTATACAATATGAAAGAAAAAGGACATACAATACAGTCAAATATTACAATACAATACAGCACGTAAATACTGCATTTGTTACAAACTGCCAATCATAATAGAATCATAAGAGACATAAATTGTTGACTGCAAGGGAACGTTTGAAAGATTTGAGCTGGGAATGATTTTTCTCACCACAGAGCAGTGAAGAGCACTTTTCTAGAGTGGACGACGTGCATACTTCAGACTTGACTGAAACCACATGTCTGAAGCTCCATCAAATGGAAATATTTTCACATCTGCTGCTTGGAAAAAACATGTGAAAATGAATTAGTATCTAGCAGATTTTCAGTTCATGTGATAGATGTACAAGCATTGAGCAAGTCAATGAGAAAGCCAACAAGAAAGTCACTATGCGTTAAAAGTTATTTCTTACTGCATGCTTAAACAGGTTGAAATCACCATGAAATCAAAATGAACAGATCTGAATATTGCAGTGTTTATTATAAATGTTTTTTTTTTTCTGTGCACATCATTAGTTTTAATGATAGATTTGTTGTTTTCACTTCACAAGACACTCACAAGACAGATGGACTGGAGTTCTGTCAATTACTTGGGGGTTATTGTGATGTTTTTTTCAGCTATTTGGATTCTGATTCTGACGGCACCCATTCAGTGCAGAGGATCCACTTGGTAAGCAAGTGATGTAATACTAAATTCCTCCAAATCTGTTCCAGTGAAGAAAAAAAATCATCTACATCTCAGATGGCCTGAGGTTGAGTATTTTCAGCAAATGTTCCTTTAACAGTATCAATTTAGTTTCTATGCTTTGCATTAGCATAAAAAAAGATCCAGCATCACAGATGTCCCAGAGGTGCACTGCTTTGTCACCGTCATGACGAACTAAACACCAGGGAGCAGCTGTTTGTGCCCCAGAGGTCACCATGATCTAGAGATCGGTAGGAGGCTGGTGGACGTCAACATCCCACCACATGAAAAAGCCTATTGATTGAAGAAGCTACCTCTGATGCCTCTATGACTCATCTATAGGAAAGGAGCGATAGGAGCCGCAGAAGATCAAGGGGAATAAAAACATTGCATTAAACATGGAGTTTTTCCTGTTAATTCCGCTCTTCCATTGTACCACTAAAGTCGAGAGCATTACTGTGATTCTCATGTGAAAGTTTGTTTAGTTATCACATCAAAGCATCTGAAATGATTGTCACATGGGATGCACATTAGCCTATCATCTTGCTGACACAGCCTACTGCTCTGGAACCACTGAGGAAATTAGCTTGTTTATGACTTACATTTACATGTTTAGTCCATGTGGCCTGCACATTTCCTCCAAATGGCTGCATTTGCCCTTCCGGATGGAGTACATGCTCTTTTTCCGAGGTCATGCAGTTGTATTCTTGAATATGGCGTGAGTGTTGTCAGTGTGTAACCTCACACTTCTCTGTAACAGGTTCCCAGACTCCAGAGGGAGCAGCACGGAATAATATGCGCTTTCAGGGTGAAGACTCTTCGCCTCTCGCCATCGCTGCTTTGGTAAGACACACGTTTTATACAGAGGTAATGAAAAGTTTATAGAAAACAGGTGGACATTAAATGAGTTCCACAGTGTCAGTCTCAGCTGTGTCCCATTGTGTGTGAGCTAAAACATCCAAGAAATCTGAACACATGAGCTCCTAGTAAAATGTTTCTCCATTGATTTACGTAAGATGTGGTGTCTGTATCCCTTACTGCAAGTATACCAGAGTTTTGGTTGTTTATTTGTGTACCAGTCTCTACATAGTGGACTGACTAGGTTTTTTTTTTTACAGCCCCAATTCCAGAGAAGTTGGGATGTTTTGTAAAATGCAATAAAATAAAGAATCTGTGATTTGTTCATTCTCTTTAACTTTTATTTAATTGACAAAAGCACAAAGAAAAGATTTCCAAAGTTTTCACTGACCAACGTAAATGTATTTTGTAAATATGAACAAATTTTGTTTTTGCGGGCTGCAACACATTAAAAAAAAGTTGGGACAGAGGCAAAATAAAAGTGAATATCCACGTTAAACTGTTTTGAAACAGTTCACAGTAAGCAGGTGAACTGGTAATTGGTCAAGGTATCATGTTTGGGTATAAAAGGAGCATCTCAGTCTTTGCAAGCAAAGCTGGATCATGGCCCATCACTTTGTGCCAAATTTCACGAAGAGGGTTCTCTGGGTCAGAGCTCATCTCAGATAGTCAAAAAGACAGTGAAAATGTGTGCTGTACTCAGATGAGTCCACATTTCAACTTGTTTCCGGGAAAAATGGATTTCGAGTTCTCAGTCCCAAAGACCAAAGTGACCATCCAGACTTTCATTAGCGACAGAAGCAAAAGCAAACGTCTGTAATGGTATGGGGGTGCAGCAGAGCAAACAGCATGGGTGACTGGCATATGTGCGAAACTACTATTGACATGGAGGCATATACTGGGATTGTACAGAGGCATATACTGCCATCAAGATGACGTCTTTCATGGAAAGTCCATGGTTATTATATCAAGACAATGCCAGGTCTCATTCTGCATGTGCTATAACAGCGTGGTTTCATTGACAGAGTGAATGTGCTAGACTGGCCAGCAATTTGCCCCACATGTGTTCCCTCGTTACCCTCCTCATTTGCTTCCTATTTATTCTTCTTGTGTTTGCAGTCCCGTGCGAGTTCTTCATCGTATCTCCCTGGATGTGTCCTGTCGTGTCCAGATCCTGCCTTGCCCTGATGTTGGCTCCGCCCTTGATGAGTGCCCTGCCAGCTCCGCCCTGGCTGCTTGCCGGGGTTCCTGTTAAGCCAGAGCTCCCGTCCCTCCCTGGTCCCTCTAATGACTTTCTGGGCTGTACTGCTGGCACTGGCTTGGCTCCCCTCCCTCCCTCCCCTCTTTGTCTCTGTTTTGAATTTTCTTGCCTTGTGTTGTCTGTTGTTGTGTGTAGGTCTTGTGTTGTCATGTTTGTTCTGGTCTTGTGTTGTCATGTTCCTGTCTTGTTTCTGGGTGTTCCTTGTTACTCCAGGTGGTGTGAACACGCGGCTTATGAGTTTTCTCATTAGCTGCGTGTTCGTGTCTTGTTTTGTACAAGCACATGGCTTGTGATTTGTTTTGCTGGCCATGTGCTTGTTTGTTTTGTGTGAGCACATGGCTTTTGTCTTTGTTTCCTGTGTGCCATGTGCTCTCATGTCAATTGTCTTGACCCCACCCATCTTGTTACCTGATTATTGGTTAATTTGCCCCACATGTGTTCCCTCGTTACCCTCCTCATTTGCTCTCTATTTATTGTGGGAGTGTTTGATGTCCCGGGCCAGTTCGTAATCGTATCTCCCCTGACGTTGCCTTGCCTTGCCTTGCCAGCCTGTTTTTCCCCCACGGGGTAGTTTTTGTTGTTTATTTTGTTTTATTTTAATAAAAAGCCCTTCTCTCCTGCACCATTGAGTCCTCGCCTCATCCCTTCATCCCCAACCCTGACAGATTTAGTATCCTCAATTCCTAAACCATTAAACATTGTAATTAAAAGGACTGTTGATGTGACCATGTTAAACATGCCTCTGTCCCAACTTTTTTGGAGTGTTGCAGCCATCAAAATCAAAATTTGTTCATGTTTACAAAATACATTTACGTTGGTCAGTGAAAACTTTTCTTTGTACTTTTGAGAATGAACAAATCACAAGATTCTTGCTTTTATTGCGTTTTACAAAATGTCCCAACTTCTCTGGAATTGGGGTTGTAAGAATTAACATTATATAAGAGTTAATCAATTGCACTCAAGCTTGAATTATTTAATTAAATTAAAATCTTTTTTTGTATATTGTGAAAATTTTACGAGGAAGAACATTTCAAACCAAAATACCAGCTGGTCATCAAGGTTATGGCCTCCTATCAATAGCATTCAAGAGCCAACAATATATTTTTTCTATAAATAAAAATTAAAATTTTTTCTGTCTATTTTACAGTAAGTGACTATTTATTAATTAAATACTAGTAATTTGCTCGTTTTTTTTTTACATAAAATGACAGTTTATTTATCTGTTATAAGGGTTGTGGCAGATATCACTATTCATGGAAACAGATAAATGATCTTTTTTAATTAAAATCCTTTTTTGTATAAATGTGATTTGTCTAGTGTGAATTTGAAAAGTAAAATACGCGTTATTATGGCACTGTTTTAATATTAATAAACATTAAAACCAAAACACTGCCAAATGTGTATTTTAATTTTCAAATTCGCAGTAGACATATATATATATATATATATATATAGAAATACTTCAAGTACAAATTGTACAAATTACTCTCCTGAAATGAAGAACTAAACCAGTTGCTTCATGCTAAAAAACGTGACGTCATTTCCATTCTTGAAGTCATCCTGAACGTTTACTGTGACGACACAGCTCAGAGAAGAGTAACACCTCCCACCCCATGCTTTTTTTTTACAGCGGTGCGGAGAGCAAAGTTGTGAAAGAGACTACGCAGAAGGAATCCCCTCTTACCTCACTTTATCTCTTTCCCACAGATGAATACTTATTGACACAGCTAGATGTGTGGGCAGCTCCGTTAAAGGATGTCTGCATACGTGGGTGCTTGCGTACGTGTGTTTATACCGTTTTGCGTCCATAACGTCCCTGTTGGAGCGTGCACAAATGCGTCTGTGCGCATCTCACTTCTATCTGTGGCTAGATGTAACGGATGAAACATTCCTTGACCACACTATGTGGGCACCATCAGCATCATTATCATCATCCCTGAGACATGGAATGGACGGCAGGGTGTAGGTACACACAGTGTGAGGGCCACTAATATGAGAATGACACCTCTCTGCCCACACATGGCCTGTTCCTCACCAATCAGAGTCACTCACAGAGGCATGCAGGGTGGGCGGCCATATCACGCAGGCTAAGTAATGAAGGTGTTGATGGAGAACACCACCGTTTTCACACGTCACGCCAGGCAGATTGGTCATATGGTGAAAATAAAATGACCCGTGTCATCAGTACATATATACAGAAATAGATCACATGAAATGGTACCGTTTTAATTAATCGACATGCTCCCTGAAGGCTGCCTACCGGTGTCCACAAGGTCCATTTTTGTGATTAAGCCTGTATTTCTATAATGATTACACCCGCTCCCAAAACACACATGCACACACACTGAACCACATGCCCAATTACCAGGTCTCTTATTAGCTTTAGATTAATGATCCCCTGAGGCTTCTCTTATGTGAAAGAGCGCAGCCCCACCAACCCACACACTGCTCACACACATGGGCATTTTAATTGGCAGCAAAATCCAACCATAGTAATGCTCTTACAAGTCTGAGTCATCCTCACAGCACTGCATGCAAAACACAGCGCTATTAACTTTCAAGTGCATTTGTGTGTTGATAGTTCGATATGCTTTCTAATGTGAGGAACGATAAGGCTCGGGCAAATTCAGATGACTTGTTTTTAATGAAAAGTAACCTGGTATGGAACACATCTGAAAAAGGGCAAAGATGTACAGTACTCCATTAACTATTTAATTTGACCTGTAACCAGACTTTAAGGCTCTCTATCGCCATCTGTGGATGAGACATAAAATTGTAAGTTACTTGGACCTTCTTTACTTATGGACATGATGTAAACACACAAGGACCAATGATGGGATGGTCGACTGAAATTTCCCGCTAAATTTAACCCAACAGGTCTAAATAAGATTCATTAGGCTTACCGTAGAGATTTCCAAAGTAAAAAGGCAAGAAAGCAATTCTGAACGTGTTTCGAAAAATTTAATGACAGTGTACCTATTTTTAAGAAAAGAAGGGTTTAAAAAACAACTTATAACCATATATTTATGCTAATATATCAAGCTGCTTGAGCTACCAAAATCTCCTTTGTACTTTAAAATGTACTGACACCACCATAAAAATACAGGTGGTTCAATAGAAAGACACATGATGAATCAGAGTTCATCGTAAATAAAATATAATCATTTATGTAATATGTCACACAGGGACTTATGGGAATTTTCTTTCACTGTTTTTCACCATAAATTGCATAATTCATAGTTTTTATCTCCAAAACTCATAAATTGTAAAGTATTTTACCGTATATTTACATATAATGGGATGTTAAACCATTAATTTTTTTTCACCGTTTATGGTGGCGTATAAGGTAACTTACAGTTAGTCTATTAACAGGTTTTTACTATAGCATTTCAAATTTACAGGTTGTAGTGTTGTGAGGATGCTTTTTTCTTCTGTTTTATCATTAATGTGATGAAGTTCAATAGACTCAAATAACAAGATGGTCTATGCTTAATGACAGTAAGAGTGAATGAGTCAGAAAATGAGCAAATCAGAGCCTGGTCTGACTCACAGGTTTTTTCTTCTTCTTCTCATTTTTAATCTACCAAAATATGATCTACATTAGTTGAGAGAAAATGTTAAAAGGTTAAGGTTGTTTACTGTTTAATTCAGTGCATCTCCACTTCATTTCTTAAAGGCATAGTTGTCGACTTTGTTTATTGTCATTTTTACACTAACTCCCTATTTAGCCCTGTTCTGTTGTAATACACTACATTTGAATGAAACACTAAAAATGGCATTTGAATGAAACAAAAATGAAAGAACACACTGCACATGTTGCCAAAATGAAGTTGTGATCAAGAAACCATGTGGTGCCAGAGACCTCAATGGAGAACAGGTTTGGAGGATCAAAGGTGGATACATTTACCCGTTTCCTTCAGTGAATTTGTGAGACAAGCTTATGTGCCAGTAAGTACAGGATGGAGGATGTCTGAAGGGAATAAAATGGTTCAGTTTTTGCTGAGGGGCAACTCAAATAAAACCACACAGCTGACTCAGACACCCTCCATCCAACCACAACACACAATCTGCTGCCATAGAGCATTAGAGTATTACACCTGGGCACACAACCACAGATTTACAGTCACACCCCACCGCAAACACAAACCCACTGGCACCTGGGAACAGCTCATTTTGTCTAACTTACTGTCAGTGTGAGTATGTCTCCTACAGTCATCTCCAGGCAAACATTCTCCTGGCATGATTGTAATATCGCACATAATGAGGATTCTGACAGAGCCCGAGCACCATGTGCACTTGTTACGACTGTCACACCTGTGATCGTGAGTGATGAGTTCTGAGCAAATCACTCCATAGGGGTTTGAACAAGGTCCTGTACTTGCCATTAACATGCAGTCAGATCAAGTCAAGCGGATCATCACCCAATCAGAACACGGAGAGTTTACATTTGTCCACGTCAACCATATTCTGTATGTAGGTAGAGCTGCACAATTAATCGAAAAGATAATTGTGATTACAATTAACTAATCAGAAAAATGGACACGCGCACGTGGCAGCCATTGTAAGTCCGTGAGACCACAAGTGCACATGAAGTGTTCCATTTGGGACAGGACCATATCCATGGAAGCATGCAGACTTCAAAGGACAAGCCGAAGGTCAAAGGTCGAACCAAGCGTTTTTAAATGGGATGGTTGAGCTTACGGAGGATTGATCTTGTCACCTAGCAACTGTGACAACTGTAGTTGACCAGCGGTAGTAACCTTTGTACTGGACTTTTTTGAAAGTAATAAACTGACAAACAGGGTTCACAACCTGTCTAAACATTAGTGTTGGGCAACAATAAAAAAAAATTAAATCACGATTAATCGCATGATTTTCTGCGATTAATCGCATTGTTATGCACAACATTCAAAAATGAATTCAAAAGTAATGTATTGTGCATTTTTTTATTTAGTCATAACATTATAACAGGCACCTTCCGAGTAGAGACCTGCACTATTGCAGGACTTAACACAGCAGAGTGCGGTGCGGGACAACACTTGATGGGCGAGTGCGGGTGCGGGTGGGTAGAGACTCGTGAGTGCGGGATGCGGGAGAATAAGGGTGTACTCACACTAGTACGTGCAGCATGATTGCGTGTACATTTCTGAGCGGCAAAAGTGATAGATCTGTAAAGCAATATATTGTGAGAGGGACGTGTGTTACCACGTCCCAGACGCCTCAAAATAATAAACCTCAAAGTTAACAAAACGATGCACTCCACTGTGCTGAGTGAGAGTGCTTCTCTGCTGTCTTCACGTGCTATCGGAAACTTCCTATTTCCCGCTTATGAAGTCGTGAGCGCTGCTGCAGTCGCGTGATGACACCCATCCCAAGCCAGTACTGATCAACATCCCACCCCTCCTGTGACCCATGGTTTGTCTGTATGTGAGCAATGGACTTTCATAATAAAAAAAAAACTGTGTTTATTCGCTATAAAATAATTGTCGGCGTTAATCAATAACGCGATAATAAGGCGTTAACTTGCCCAGCCCTACTAAATATACATGCTTTCTGTGCCAAATACACTCCTTCCGGGTTCATATAAGTTTTAGATATTTTTTTTATGAGTATGACCCTGTATGACATCATAAAAGGCAGACTTCCTTGTATGGGCATATACATTTCCTTCTCCCGGAAGAGCGTGCACATGTCTACCAGAGCGACAGCAAGTGCAAGCCCACCAAAGTGCTTAATTCGGGTTTCTGAAGTCGTCGACAATGCTGCACAGGCCTTGCTCGAGAAGTGATTTGTCATTTTGTTTTTTTAGACCACGAATGTCACTTAAGAAATGTGTTTTTGGTTGTGAGGGAAAGATAACGTTGTTCAGCTTCCCAAAGAACCCAGCGTTATGGGAACAGTGGATGCACTTTGTTTCTCCGGGGCAGCAACGGAGTTGTGAAAGTGTGTTTGTTTTTGTTCGCGGCATTTCGGTGACGAATGTTTTATAAACAAGTTAAATAAAATTTAAGTCAAAATGCTCATGACTCTTTAGCTTTGCCCACAGCACGCCTCCAGGAGCTCAACTGTTTTTGGAGAGAAGAGTTACAGCTGAATTTGTCTTTTACAAAAACCTAAAGACCCTTTTTGACATATGAAGGATGCAATGCTACTCTATAGGTATTCAAGCATGAGATTAGCAGAAACTGTGTGTTATGTCCCCTAACGATCTATAAAATCACATGTTCGTATGATATGAGTCAACATTTGAACTGCTTTAAAGTGCTTTTTTTAAACATTTTATTATTAGATATTCAAGTAAGTTGAAATCCAATACTTACATTTAAAAGCTGAAGAGACTGGCAGAGGACATATGGCTCATACCCCCTGTAGTTGGGCCATAGCGTTCTCTGATGTGGCTGATTACACATCAACATGCAGAACAAAGAGAGCAAAACAGAGAGCACTCCATGTGGTCAAGCATGCGTGACAGTCCTTAATTATCAAAGGTTGGAGTGGGATGTTGGATTGTTTATCGCTGCACGGTCATTGAAAGTGGGAAAAAACATCCCATATTCCCATATCTGTGAGTGAAGCCTTGTTTAGGCATAGCAAGAGGATGGCACACGGCCCTTGCCCACGGCACATAATGCTATCAATTGTAAAAGAAAAGCTTTTACAGTTCCTGCATCCACATGTAAACACTGTGCCCGAAAGATCTTTCTAATTGACAGTGTTTTTGTTCGAAAGCAAAGCAAAACGATGTAAATAAATATGTGAAATTGATAACATGTCCTGGTAAGGTAAGGACACAATAGTTCCCTCTGCATGTGCATCCAAATTTCTGTATTGGTTAGTGTCCAGCTGGCAGCGACATCTTTTGAATGACTGTATGGGGGTTGAGATTACGATTAAACCTTCTCAGGAAAACAATCAAATGTAATGAAACAGGAAGCTGGCAATTCTTTCTCAAGATGGCCTGAAAGGGCTTTCCTCAGTCTCTCTGTTACATAAAAACATATTTGGGGTACTTTGTCATGTTTAAAGAAAACACATGTCTGGAAGCCATTCAGGGTTACTGGTCTGAATATTCAGCTCAGCTGTATAATCTATTATGCAGTTCATTCATGGATATATTTCAGGGCAACCCTTCTAATGCCATGGAAACCAATAAAAAAACATCAGCACTGGCTTAATAGTTCATTCCTCCAGAATGACATCCAAAACCTGCCACATAGGTTCATATGTACTTTTATTCATTTATTTGTTCATTTTAGAAAAATGATTTTCATTGAATAATGACTTATATGGTCGGCACCATTAGCCTCGTGGGCAGCGCGCCGAGTCCCGCTTCGTGGCCCTTTCCGATCCCATCCCCCTCTCACTCTCTCCCACTTCGCTTCCTGTCCTCTCTACACTGTCACTGTCCTATCAAATTAAAGGCAAAAAAAGAACTGCATCTTATATTTTGGTCTGTTCCTCATTCAAGACTTTAAGTTCTTAACATTAAGTAGCAATGCATATTACTAATCGAAAATTAAGTTTTTATATATTTATGGTAGGAAATTTACAAAATATCTTCATGGAACATGATCTTTACTTAATATCCAAATTATTTTTGGCATAAAAGAAAAATCTATCATTTTGACCCATACAATGTATTTTTGGCTATTGCTACAAATATACTCCTGCTACTTATGACTGGTTTTGTGGTCCATGGTCACATATGTTGTTAAATTATGTTACATTTCAGGCATAATGCATGAATAAATAAATATTCTTTGATATGAAGGACACTGAGTTTATAATAATGGAAATAATGTATATAATAGCTATTTATGATTGAATGAATGTAAAATGAAATATAAAACTAATAAATGAATAAATATTCTATATGAAGGACACTGATATGTGTGTGTGTGTGTGTGTGTAATGTATATAATATATATAATGAATGAATAAATAAATATATATTCTGTTGGAAATAAACTGATTTATCTTTTTCTAGGGCAGCAATAAAGTACATATAGCTTTTGTTTAGTCAAGGTTATACAGATATTCATTTTCAATGACGTCAGTAACATACAGAACACCTCTATCACCACTGTCATTTTAATACAGCCTTTCAAAACAACGCAAATAAGACTCAGTTCTAGGAATCATGTTATAGCTGTGCCAACCACACACTTCATTATAGGAGAGGTCAATAATGGATTCAGATCAGCGAGGCTATTTACGAGGAGCATATACATGAGTCAAATGCACTGCAACCGCATCGCAGTACATGTAGAACTATAAGTGAGAAGCATCAATACATAATAAGCTGAGCTGAGAGTGTGGGAGACGGAATAGGTGTAGGTGAGCTGTAGGGTAACCTTTTGAGGCAGATCTATAATGAAGTTATTATTTTCCTTCTCTCTATGTAGTGAAGTGGGCAGAACCGGCGTGAAAGAGAGAGAGAGAGAGGCCTGGCTCTAAGTGGGATGCATTTCAGGGTGGGCATGTGGTGGGGGGACAGGTCGCCACCACCGGGACGAGAAGAAACATGGTGCTGCCTCGTGACAGATGTGTCATCATCACCGCTCCAGCCACAGCCAATGTCAGCCCTGTATTGTGGATGTCAAAGGAAGCGGTTAGCATCTTGATCACGAAACTCTTTTATACAATACGATCCAGAAATCCAAAATGGACAGTCTTCAAACAAACCTTTCCCAGAAGTTTATCCCACAGAAAGCCTACTCAGACCAACCAGGCTCGTGATTGGCCGCGTCATCATCACCAAGCTGGCCGCAGCCAATCACAGGCCAGTCTTTGCATCCTTAAAGAAAGTGGTTAACCTCTTGATCACTAGGTATACAATAGGATTCAGAAAACTGACAGGCCTTTCAAACAAACCTGGAGCAGAAGTTTATTCCAGAGGAAGTGTTCTCAAATCCTCCGACATTTAGAGGTAATTAGGACTTGGAACTCACGCATGCTGTTTACCTTAGCCCTTAAAATCCGCCGAGCATTTGACAAGCTCGTAAACTCTGTAACAGAGAGCGAGGTATTAAATGTACCCCTCCAAATTGGCTCACGCTGGCGCGAACACTGAGATTCACGTATAAAGTTCAACACAACATATTTGGCTTTTTAATTACAGCCTCTCCCACAGTACGGCGTCGTTACAAAGCTCGTGATATGTGAGAGACTCTACGTTTGGCCCGTCTGACATTTTAGCAAATATGTCGGTACTGTGTGTGTGCAATCTGTGGTAATTAGCGAGGTCAGGACCACCCACCGCACGCATTTTTTCAATAACTGCACGACGTGTTCTTAAGAGTGAAAAGCCTGACTGAAGACGTATAAGCGGTAATATCCGTATAAGCCTCCCCCTCTTAGTCCCTCTTCCAACAGCCTACATCCTTCACAAGCCCCCACACAGTGTGTGCCATGTCCTTAACCGATGTGCGTTACTCACCGTGAAGAGAAGTGTGGCCTTCAGGAAAGTTACAGCTGCGGTTTGATCTTACGTTGCACAAATGCTGACAAACGCTGACAAACCAGCATGACTACTTTGGTTTGTACATGTGCAGTTGTGAGTATGAGATTTGTTTCTTTTGCATGACCAGTCAGGCTGTGTGTGTGTGTGTGCATGTGCAGTATGTGGAGGTGGCGCACATGGCATTACACTTTAATCACCCACTATAGCTGTAGGAGTGAGTCAGCATCTCCAGTCTAATCAGAGGAAGGATGCATCCTGAGCCCAGCTGAAACTCCACCATACACAACTCCATAACCGACTCGCTGTTTCTCCCTGCTACTCGGTACAGGCTGTGCTGATGCTCAGGACACAAATCCCTGAGCGCCAGGGCTGGGAATTTGAATTGAATTGGCCACGGCCCATGAGTTGGAATAGCAGAAAGAGGAATTTACTGACCTGCAATTCAAAGAAATTAAACACAGTCACACAGCTAGCACTAGTCCAACAGAAATTTTAGCACAAAACACAAAAAATTATGACTAATTGTTCCAATTTTTTCATTAAATAGGCTATATATTTTCTAAACAGATTCTACATATTGTTCTAAAGTTCAGTAAATGACCAGCCTAAACATCTTTGAATTATGCCATAAAATACCACAACATGTCCACCACATTTTTTTCAGACAAATACATAGAAATAGTAAATATTGACCTCAGAACTGGAATCTATATAATAAATTAGTATAAGTAAATTAGAGCCCTCTGGGGGGCTTACTTCCACCATAGTCAATTCATGCCGAGTTCACACTGCATGATTTTAGCCTCGATTTTCACTCGCCGACAGGTTTTGCGAAATCGCCAACAAATACCAAAAATCAAGGCAAATCGGTGCTCGTTCACGCGAGTGACAATCACGCAGTGTGAATTATCAAAGATGCGATCTAAGAGAATCCCATGAAATATTTGGCATGCTAAATATCTGGACCTGTCGGCAATTCAGAACTCTGCTGTGTGAAATGAGTTCTGACTGTAAATACATCGGTATTGACCTACAGCCAATGAAAGAGCAAGATACAGGGCAGTGGGAAGTTTGGGGAGGAGTTATATGAAACATAGTTTGCGGACCAGACAGAGTTGTCAGCGATTCTTCCTATTTGTAACCTCCTGTCACCAATCCATCGTGCAATGTGAACACAGCAGCAACTGAATGCTACCCCAGATATTCGTGCAGTGAGAAAACAACGGTGATCCGACGACTTTGAAAATCGTGCAGTGTGAACTCGGCATTAGGCTACATATACACTGAACAAAATTATAAACGCAACACTTTTGTTTTTGCCCCCATTTTTCATGAGCTGAACTCAAAGATCTAAGACTTTTTCTATGTACACAAAAGGC
>NW_015658519.1:1849497-1857449 GCF_001515625.1 Sinocyclocheilus rhinocerous | reverse complement strand
ATTCACGTGTGAAGTTCAACACAACATATTTGGCTTTTTAATTACAGCCTCTCCCACAGTACGGCGTCGTTACAAAGCTCGTGATATGTGAGAGACTCTACGTTTGGCCCGTCTGACATTTTAGCAAATATGTCGGTACTGTGTGTGTGCAATCTGTGGTAATTAGCGAGGTCAGGACCACCCACCGCACGCATTTTTTCAATAACTGCACGACGTGTTCTTAAGAGTGAAAAGCCTGACTGAAGACGTATAAGCGGTAATATCCGTATAAGCCTCCCCCTCTTAGTCCCTCTTCCAACAGCCTACATCCTTCACAAGCCCCCACACAGTGTGTGCCATGTCCTTAACCGATGTGCGTTACTCACCGTGAAGAGAAATGTGGCCTTCAGGAAAGTTACAGCTGCGGTTTGATCTTACGTTGCACAAATGCTGACAAACGCTGACAAACCAGCATGACTACTTTGGTTTGTACATGTGCAGTTGTGAGTATGAGATTTGTTTCTTTTGCATGACCAGTCAGGCTGTGTGTGTGTGTGTGCATGTGCAGTATGTGGAGGTGGCGCACATGGCATTACACTTTAATCACCCACTATAGCTGTAGGAGTGAGTCAGCATCTCCAGTCTAATCAGAGGAAGGATGCATCCTGAGCCCAGCTGAAACTCCACCATACACAACTCCATAACCGACTCGCTGTTTCTCCCTGCTACTCGGTACAGGCTGTGCTGATGCTCAGGACACAAATCCCTGAGCGCCAGGGCTGGGAATTTGAATTGAATTGGCCACGGCCCATGAGTTGGAATAGCAGAAAGAGGAATTTACTGACCTGCAATTCAAAGAAATTAAACACAGTCACACAGCTAGCACTAGTCCAACAGAAATTTTAGCACAAAACACAAAAAATTATGACTAATTGTTCCAATTTTTTCATTAAATAGGCTATATATTTTCTAAACAGATTCTACATATTGTTCTAAAGTTCAGTAAATGACCAGCCTAAACATCTTTGAATTATGCCATAAAATACCACAACATGTCCACCACATTTTTTTCAGACAAATACATAGAAATAGTAAATATTGACCTCAGAACTGGAATCTATATAATAAATTAGTATAAGTAAATTAGAGCCCTCTGGGGGGCTTACTTCCACCATAGTCAATTCATGCCGAGTTCACACTGCATGATTTTAGCCTCGATTTTCACTCGCCGACAGGTTTTGCGAAATCGCCAACAAATACCAAAAATCAAGGCAAATCGGTGCTCGTTCACGCGAGTGACAATCACGCAGTGTGAATTATCAAAGATGCGATCTAAGAGAATCCCATGAAATATTTGGCATGCTAAATATCTGGACCTGTCGGCAATTCAGAACTCTGCTGTGTGAAATGAGTTCTGACTGTAAATACATCGGTATTGACCTACAGCCAATGAAAGAGCAAGATACAGGGCAGTGGGAAGTTTGGGGAGGAGTTATATGAAACATAGTTTGCGGACCAGACAGAGTTGTCAGCGATTCTTCCTATTTACAATAGAAGTAATATTGACAGAGAAATCTAGACATTTGTGACAGAAAAATGCATTAAAAATTCAATGGAGTTTGGATGACACCCGGTGGCTGATTGTGGTATAACGCCCTAAATAAAATCTCACAGGAATCTCAATTTTTTTCATATCAACTTCAAATTTGGAACATAACTTATTTAAACATAAGGATTTAATTTTATACCAATTTTAGAGTAAAACCTGTTATGTAAAATATTTATTATATATAAAATAAAATTAGTATATTGCATTTTCTTTACAGTAAATCTAAACTTCTATAACTTTTTGATACTTTAATTGTTTGAAAAAATTCAATTTTTGCAATAATCTGCTAATTTCTTCTTTAAAAAGAGACCAACCTTAAGTCTGTATTCCAAAGTGTTCATAAATTACAACAATTTAAGTTTGGATAGTGCACTTTCATGCCTATTTTAAAAAATGGGGGGTGACAGTTAAGGGGTTGTAGTAATGTAGTAAAACGCAGATATTAAAAGGCGAAATTCAGAAACACCTTATTGATTATGTATATTTTGTACAGGCAAGCAGATGAAGCTAGAATAAACTCAATGAGCAAAGTTTCACCTTAAATGGTTTCCCATAGAAAACTATTAGAAGGAAAACACTGAACCATTAAGCGGATTGCGTTCATATTCCGGCCTCATATGCTTGCCTATGTAAACTATGCATCATTAATATAGAGAATATTACTGTTTTAAATATATTAAGGCACTTTAGGTGTTTTTACAACGTTTTGTCGCACTGTTTAATGATTTAAATATTGCCGCGGGTGCTTAATATGGATTGCAAATGGCCAAAACTTGCATTTTGTTCACATACCTTTGTTTTATTCTTCTGAGAGGTGATCTAAATATTTGCGGCTGTGAAACAGATGGAAAATTGTCAGGCTTGTCCTGCAGTTCTATGGATGTTTTGCCCTCCAGGGCTTCGAGCCGGTCACGTGACTGAAAGCTATGCATTCGACCCGATTCGACCGCTCCAGATACGTTGAGGCGTCCGCCATCTTGGAACGGTCAACTTGACGTCATTCACCATAATAATCAATGAATATTCAAAGATATACAAGCATATAACTTGCTGTTGTAGACGCACACAGTCAATGCACTCAAAGGTTCGCAGACTGTTCCAAAAATGGCGGATGGCTTACGTATCGCGGCCCATAGAAACAGTCACTAATGAGGCATCTATGTATACTGTATATATGCCTATATCTATGGTTAATACAACATCATTAAAACAAATAAATAAATAAATAAAACTATTATTATTATTATGACTGCTACTCACTATTACTACTACTACTAATAATAATAATAACAAATTAAGTTTTTTAATTTATTAACGTAGGCCTATTTATAAAAAACCTTTTCCAAGCTCAATAATATTGAGCATCCCTATATATTATTTTTTATAAAATACACAAGACAAAATAAACAGTAAACTATGTATGTAGGCCTACACATTTAATTATCCATATCCCATTATCATTTGTTATCTAAATGCAAATTGAATTCCTTTCAGGAATTAAAATTATATTTAAAAGATATTACAAGATATTGGAATTCATCGTTACGCCAGTAGGAGGCGACAGGGGATCGTCTTTATGAATGAGTCATTGAACCGATTCGTTGGAACGGACAACGCGCTGATTCAGTAAAGAAACAAGTGACTGACATGAGTGATTCACTTAATCATTCACTTAACTGATTTGTTCAAAACAATGAATCATTCACCGCTACAATGTGTAGCTCAGAGATGCAATGACAGTTGTTTCGTGTGGAACTGGCGGAGCAAAAATAGTAAGTAACTATCAGTATTGTGTCTAAAATGTATGTTATTCAGTATCACGTTTTGATAACTAGTTGTCATGTCATTTTTTTTTAAAGAAATATCATGAGAAAGCATAGGCCTATGCTGTTGTTCTGAATATCAGCGGCCTCGTGCCAGTCCTGCTGATATTCACAACAACGGTCTTTGTCTTAATTATCATACACTACCAAAGTTCACAAGACAGTGAAAACAAAAGCTTACTTGAAACAACTGTAGCCTACTTACCAAAGTCATGGGCTATAAAATTAATGAGGACAAGAAGTTACAAAGCGCAAATTCCCGCCATAGCTGTAGTAGTCTCCGCAATTGAGAAACAAATTGTAAGGCTACAATTCATGTGATAAACACTGTTTGTGTATTAGCCGTGGGTCAGTACTGCTGATGAATAGGCTATGATGCTCTTTTGCTGTAATTAAATTTGTTGCAATCCATTGATGACATTCAGCACAATTCAAGCAACAGTTCATAAACACTCCAAAATTCAAATCCGACTTAGGCTACCCTGGAGAACCTTATTATACACCAAAATGAACACTGACAACACACAAAGCTGTCATACTGCAGGGTAGAGAGGAGGCTGTGTGAAAAAGGGCCTATCAACAGCGCTCAACATTTTTGCAAGAAATAATATTTAGACAGTCCCAAAGGGAGTATGAGGTCAACGCATCGGAAGACAATGGCTGCCTATTTCATCCACGTCACTTCCTTATGCCTAGAATAACACGAGGACAACACTGGCCCTCAATGAATGAGACTCGTATCAGAGCCTGTCCTCAAACCTGTCCGCTATCCCAACAGGCCAACTCCAGCATGAACGTCCTAAGCTTTCAAGGGAGGCATTTTCTTCTTCTTCTTCTTCTATTTTTCTCATCTCCTAGCAAACTCAAAACCGTACCCACCCCTTTCTTTTTTCAGCTTCATAGACATTTTTTTCTACATATTTTATAAAACTTGTAGAAGTGTCCACATATTTAAAAACATTTTCCTCAAAGGGATATTTCACCCAAAAATTTACTCACCTGCAGACCATGCAAGATATAGATGACTTTTTTTCTTCAGCAGAATAGTAAAGAAGATCTTTATCTGAAACTGTGGTCCTTGGTGATTCATATATTGCAAGTCAGCTGCACGTGTTTGAGAATAAAAGCGTATCAAGGAACGCAAAATGAATACCCTGAAGACATACTGAGGTCTTAAAAATGTGTAGCCGCTGACTTGCGTTATATGAATCACCAAGGACCACGGTTCAGACACCTAAAAACTATATATATATATATAAATTTCTCTATGATATAATTTCCTGTTTTATATTTTTTATGGTTCTGAATGTTGATCACACCACATGACTTTAATTTTGTGAGCAAAATTTTAAAAAGTATATTATTTAGTAAAGCAGTTTTGTTAACATTTTTAAGGAATAATAAAACATTTTTTATTAGTAGTATTATTTCATTTTTAATAAGTGTAATTGTTATCAGCACAATTGTATCACCTTGATATTTTTAACTTAATGCCCTCTCAGAAAATATTCAAAAAAAAAAATCAATACAGAAATGAAAACATGCTTATCATAGACGAAGTGTATTCAACCATTGTACATAGCTATTTATTGTTATTATAAATGAATAGATCCAGACAAATGAAAGAGTATCATGTCATTGACCCACATGGTACATGTTATGAAGATTGATGTTCTTTTTTATTTAATGTGACAGTCCTGGCAATCATTATTTTTTACACACACTGTACTGTTATCCATAGGGATCCATAAAAGCTTGTTTTTCTCAATATCTTAGCTTTGTTCGGCAAGTTGTGCTTATTTGAAGTCATAAATAATTACATGGTATAAGTGGTTTGCTGAGTGATGTTGAACAGTCCCGTCAGAGCGGGACTTTCATTGCATTTGATCGGTAAATATTGCGCCACCTGCTGAGCTGCCTCACCCTGAGCCACTCCAACCAAGTGTTTCCGAAAGAAGCACTGACTAACCTGTCAACGGGGTCACTGCACTTTGTCTGTTTGCAGAAACTTTTCCTTATTTATCTTCTTTCACTCAACCCACTGGCTCTGTACTCCCCCTTTGCACCAGTTTTTTTTTCATTCAGATAAGGTCCATGTTGCACACAGAGGACCGCTTGAATAAGCTTTACCCATTTGTGACATGGAAAGAGAGTTTACTATAGTTTACTATGTTATACAAACGAAATGTGTTAGGAATGCAGATTCATCAAACGAACAGCATGCACCACTTCCTTTGCCTGAAGTGACTCTGTTGTTGTTTACTTTCTGCACATGAGGGAAACAGAATTATAATGTGTCTCAGAGAGGACAGGGGATATTAAATTGCCATTAATTTGCATTTGATTGCTGGTGTCTTCTGGGAAATTTAGAATATTAAGTTGAAGCAAGATGCATTCAAAACAACTATAAAACAAACAGAAAAAATAGTCACTAAAGAAGATAGACGTTCAAATTCTCTGAGGGAGGGCAAGAAATGACAGTGGAAGAAAACAGTTTTTTTTTCTCCATCTCGTCTTTAATAACTAAGTGGCCTTCGCTTATTGGGTTTTCTCCCAAAATATCTGTGGCATTCATTGCTGTGGGATATTTACACTCTAGCTGAATGACTTCTATTAAAAGATAGTTGATTGTTGTATCTTTTTTTGATGCAGTGACGTTAAAACAGTGAAAAGGAAGAATAAAAAGAGTCAGAGTCAAAAGCTGCAAGCTGAAATACAAATTACAAGCTTTGATGTGTGAGCATGTTTATTATGTGATGAAGCAAGGATTGCAATGTAACTCTAAAACTGTCAAACTTAAATAACAAGGAGCTGTGTCAATGACATTTAAGAAAGATATTTTAATAATCTACTTTGAAACCCATATGTGAAGTTCAGGTAAATGTACTTTGCACCACAGGACTTTTAAGGGGTTTTACACAACACCGTTTTAAACTAAAAACAGAAAACTTTTTATGGATTTGGACTGTTCATTTAAGCTGGGCTCAGACTACAGGAGTTTTAAAATCCTAACCAATTATGAAATCCGGTTACAGCACACGCATAAGGAGAAATTTCACAGATTTTCTTCCTTCAAATCTTAAACATGCACACAGTACAAGATTTGAAAATCGGTGATGCATCACACATGACAAGATATTCTTAAAGTCCACATAAAATCTAAATTTACAATATTTATTTTGTTAGTGCACATTGTTAGTGTTAAGGTAAACAATTAATCCGTGTGAGTAGGGGTGTGCGATATTGACAAAAAATTATATCTCGATATTTTCTGGGATTTTATCGATAACGATAATTAGACGATATTTTGCTGAGTGTGTTATTGTGCTGGTATCTTAAGGACTGCCGAAGACAGCTGACTCCTAATGTTTTTAATATTCTTCATATTCTGTGTGGTGGTCAGTTCATACTGATAAGTACTGAAATCCAATAAGTTTAAACTGATTTTTGCATTTTATGGGGCATTTTTACCGTTATAAAGCCATTTTTTCTAAAAGTGTCCATTATCTTTTGAGTCAAATTCTTACATTTAATAAGGGAATTAGAATAATAAGACATTTGGGCTGTTACCAAGCAAATTAAATCAACACAGAAGCTGCATCTGAAGTGGCATTTAGATGTATTTACACACATGTATTTTGTTTAATGCAAGACATGAATGCATTTAACCTGCAATTACAAATGCATAAATAATGTTTTGATATATTAAACATAAAACGTTGAATACTGATATTTGAAATGATTTAAAACATGAAAAAAAGAAAAAAAGAAAAAGCCGAAATTTGAAATTAAAACCGCCAGCAGGTGGCAGCAAATCACTGTTAATAAGTGAGTCATTGCGATTGAACCGAATCATTTAAACGGTTGATTCATTCAAGAAAGAAACACCGTCATGTTGCTCAGAGACACAAAACAGCACTGTGGCTGTATTCGGAATGATTTTTGTTGGCGAAATAGAGCAAAAACAAGCAATATGGTGTCTAAAACGTAAGTCTCTTAATTAACTTATTGTTTATTGAATTCAATGTCACATTTGTAATCATGGTAATTTTTGGAGAAAAACGGCACTCTTCGTGTGAAATTGAATAACTATATGAAGTGGTATAAATATATAAATTTTCTGCCATCATGTCTTGAATTTGTGATAATTCTAAATGCATTTTAATAGACTGAATCATGCAGTGAAAGAAAACACACTAAATGCGCACACGCACTAGTCTAGACTTCACGTAATGTATGCGTGCGCTCTGTAGGGATGTTTTGAATGGTTTTTGCAAAATACTCGATAATGTCAAATCGCACATCGTTAAAACAACAATTACGATATTATCGCAGACGATATATATCGCACACCCCTAGTGTGAACACAGAGCAGGTCACACACACACACACGTCTGGACTGACCACAGGTGAAGGCTAGTGTGAACACAGAGCAGGTCACACACACACACACGTCTGGACTGACCACAGGTGAAGGCTAGTGTGAACACAGAGCAGGTCACACACACGTCTGTACTGACCACAGGTGAAGGCTAGTGTGA
>NW_015658519.1:1823301-1849297 GCF_001515625.1 Sinocyclocheilus rhinocerous | reverse complement strand
CGAAATTTGAAATTAAAACTGCCAGCAGGTGGCAGCAAATCACTGTTAATAAGTGAGTCATTGCGATTGAACCGAATCATTTAAACGGTTGATTCATTCAAGAACGAAACACCATCATGTTGCTCAGAGACACAAAACGGCGCTGTGGCTGTATTCGGAATGATTTTTGTTGGCGAAATAGAGCAAAAACAAGCAATATGGTGTCTAAAACGTAAGTCTCTTAATTAACTTATTGTTTATTGAATTTAATGTCACATTTGTAATCATGGTAATTTTTGGAGAGAAACGGCACTCTTCGTGTGAAATTGAATAACTATATGAAGTGGTATAAATATATAAGTTTTCTGCCATCATGTCTTGAATTTGTGATCATTCTAAATGCATTTTAATAGACTGAATCATGCAGTGAAAGAAAACACACTAAATGCGCACACGCACTAGTCTAGGCTTCACGTAATGTATGCGTGCGCTCTGTAGGGATGTTTGGAATGGTTTCTGCAAAATACTCGATAATGTCAAATCGCACATCGTTAAAACAACAATTACGATATTATCGCAGACGATATATATCGCACACCCCTACGTGTGAGTTAATTCTCTGAAAAAAATAGTTTGTCTTGGTAATCTTTAATCAAAATCTGATCATTTGCTTCCGCTCCGGAATGGTGCTCCTGGTCCAATGATGCCAGTTGGACGGCTTGGGCCATGGCTGGGGCAGAATTTGCTTAACCACGCCCCTCCAACCGTTAGTTTGCTGCGAGTGAGAGATGAGAGGAGGAGCGCAAAAATAAAACCCCGCCCTCCACTCAATATTCCGTTTCAGTTGGAAATACGTCACCATACTAAAATAAAGTCGGCAGCAACTTCCGGTTCACATGGACTTTAAGAATATCGTGTCAGATGGAGTGCCTCACGTGATCTCACGCTGCAGATCGTCATTGACGTTTCAGCAACTAATGTTTACATATGTTAGCTAGCGTGCTATCAATTCATTTGTATAGCGCTTTTCACAATACAAATCGTTGCAAAGCAGCTTGCCAGTTCTCCTCTGGCCAGACCAAACCAGCAGTTCAATTTCAGGCTGCAGCAAAGTCACATTGTGCAGAAGACTCATCTGGTTCCTGGTGGTCGTCTGAGACAAGGTCTTTACAGGGGAATAACATCTGTATCTGGTGTTCATCTAGTTGTCCTGGTCTCCGCTGTCTTTCAGGGCTGTAGAGGTCCTCTCTAGGTGCTGATCCACCATCTGGTCTGAATACGTACTGGATCCGGGTGACTGCAGTGACCATCTGATCTGGATACAGACTGGATCTGGTGGGTTGTTTCAGGGTTGGCATCATCTGAGGTCCTCTGAGGGGTTGGCATCATCTCTTCTCAGGTGTTCTGGATCCAGACTGAAGCTTGTGTAAATCCTAGTTTCCCGTGGCAAAAACAGAGAAACAAGTAGACATAATTAGCGTAGCTGCTGTTCCAACCAAGTAAAATTAATTTGTTTAACCCAAGCTAAGGAATAATAATGTGCATTTGATCAGATATAACTGCAGTACAAGATTATGATATGCATTATTTGAATGCTTGGCCAAAGAGATGTGTCTTTAATCTAGATTTAAACAGAGAGAGTGTGTCTGAACCCCGAACGTTATCAGGAAGGCTATTCCAGAGTTTGGGAGCCAAATTCGAAAAAGCTCTACCTCCTTTAGTGGACTTTGCTATCCTAGGTACTACCAAAAGTCCAGGGTTTTGCGACCTTAGGGAGCGTGATGGATTGTAGCGTGGTAGAAGACTTGTTAGGTACACAGGAGCTAACCCATTAAGCGCCTTCTAGGTAAGTAATAATATTTTGTAACTGATACGGAACATAATAGGTAGCCAGTGCAGAGACTGTTAAATTGGGGTAATATGATCATATTTTCTTGACCTGGTAAGGACTCTAGCCGCTGCATTTTGGACTACCTGTAGCTTGTTTATTGAAGATGCAGGACAACCACCTAGCAGTGCATTACAATAGTCCAGTCTAGAGGTCATGAATGCATGAACTAGCTTTTCTGCATCAGAAACAGGTAACATATTTCGTAACTTGGCAATGTTTCTAAGATGGAAGAATGCTGTTTTTGTAACATGGGAAATATGATTTTCAAAAGACAAGTTGCTATCTAATATAACACCCAGATTTTTGACTGTAGAGGAAGTAACAGTACATCCGTCTAGTTGCAAATTGTAATCCACGAGATTCTGTGTACTGTCTTTTGGTCCAATAAGTAATATCTCTGTCTTATCCGAATTTAATAGGAGAAAATTATTGGTCATCCAATCTTTTACATTTTTAACACACTCTGTTAGCTTAGATAATTTAGAAGTTTCATCTGGTCTTGTTGAGATATATAGTTGAGTATCATCAGCATAACAGTGGAAACTAATCCTGTATTTTCTAATAATATTACCAAGGGGCAACATGTATATTGAAAATAGCAGAGGACCTAGGACAGATCCTTGTGGCACTCCACTGGTGATAGAGATGACTCCCCGTTTAAATAATCAAAGTCGTAGCGATCAGACCGGTAAGATCTAAACCATCTTAAAGCCTGCCCTTGAATACTTGTATAGTTTTGTAATCGATCGATGAATATGTCATGATCTATGGTTTCGAACGCAGCACTAAGATTAAGTAAAACTAGCAATGAGATGCAGCCTTGGTCTTTGTAGCGTGGTAGAAGACTAGTTAGGTACGCAGGAGCTAGCCCATTAAGGGCCTTATAGGCAAGTAATAATATTTTGTAACTGATACGGAACTTAATAGGTAGCCAGTGCAGAGACTGTAAAATTGGGGTAATATGATCATATTTTCTTGACCTGGTAAGGACTCTAGCCGCTGCATTTTGGACTACCTGTAGCTTGTTTATTGAAGATGCAGGACAACCACCTAGCAGTGCATTACAATAGTCCAGTCTAGAGGTCATGAATGCATGAACTAGCTTTTCTGCATCAGAAACAGGTAACATATTTCGTAGTTTGGCAATGTTTCTAAGATGGAAGAATGCTGTTTTTGTAACATGGGAAATATGATTTTCAAAAGACAAGTTGCTATCTAATATAACACCCAGATTTTTGACTGTAGAGGAAGTAACCGTTCATCCGTCTAGTTGCAAATTGTAATCCACGAGATTCTGTGTACTGTCTTTTGGTCCAATAAGTAATATCTCTGTCTTATCCGAGTTTAATAGGAGAAAATTTTTGGTCATCCAATCTTTTACATTTTTAACACATTCTGTTAGCTTAGATAATTTAGAAGTTTCATCTGGTCTTGTTGAGATATATAGTTGAGTATCATCAGCATAACAGTGGAAACTAATCCCGTATTTTCTGATAATATTACCAAGGGGCAACATGTATATTGCAAATAGCAGAGGACCTAGGACAGATCCTTGTGGCACTCCATATTTTACTGGTGATAATTGAGATGACTCCCCATTTAAATGAACAAGGTGGTAGCGATCGGACAGGTCGGATCTAAACCATCTTAAAGCCTGCCCTTGAATACCTGTGTAGTTTTGTAATCGATCTATGAGTATGTCATGATCTATAGTGTCGAATGCAGCACTAAGATCAAGTAAAACTAGCATGCAGCCTTGGTCTGACGCAAGAAGCAAGTCATTTGTAATTTTAACAAGTGCAGTTTCTGTGTTATGGTGGGGCCTGAAACCTGACTGAAATTCTTCATAGAGATAATTTTTTTGCAGGAAGGAGCACAATTGAGCAGACACAACTTTTTCTAAAATTTTAGACATAAACGGAAGATTTGAAATGGGTCTGTAATTTGCCAGTTCACTAGGATCTAGTTGTGGTTTCTTAATAAGAGGCTTAATAACCGCCAGCTTGAATGGTTTTGGGATGTGACCTAAAGATAAGCGGGACACAGACCAGTTGAGATAAATCAGGCAGGTTATTTCTGAATCTATCTTTAGTGGTTGGAACAATAGTTCTTACTGGACGCTATCTATCACCTTTCTACACTCACCCATTCAAAACTGAGGCGATTTCACCCTAGCGCTTCTCTTTTTTTGTTATGGTTGTGGTATGTTTTTGACACATTATACAGACAGTTTTATTATTGCAAAACTTCCACAAGCAATATCCTCCATCTCCACTATCCAACGGGCCCATACAGCAGCCTGTTTTGCAGTCTCGCATTGGCTATTGTGAAAGTACTGATGTAATAATCATAGATGTCATCATCCCAATTTAAAATCCTAAATATAAAACATGGTTAACACTTTATTTTAAGGTGTCCTTGTCCTTGTACATGTTACATGTACTTACTATTATAATAACAATTAATTATGCATTATTACATGCAAGTAATCCTGAATCAAACAACCCTAAAAATCCTAACCATATAGTAAGTACATGTAGTTAATTAATATTACTCAGTACTTAAATGTATGTAACAAGGACACCTTTAAATAAAGTGTAACCCAAACATGTTTGATATTAATTGGGGCGGCCCCAATTTGTGTGCGAGCAGGGATGCATTTCCCATACAACAACGTAACTCGCTGATTAACCACCATAGTATGATGCATTGTTGTGGAAACGAACTACCTAGTCACAACTGTTTCCCGAACACAGTTGCATCTCCGTCGTTTGAACCACATTAGTTCAACAACATAGGGCCAGTGTTAATGACATCACATGCATGTGGTGGAGTAATAACTTCTGCTATTTAACTGATTAGAGATCTCTAAGATGCTGCTGTATTGAACATGGCACCTGATGACTAATTTAATATTTTTTGTTCCCTGTCATTTTGCTTTATTTGATTCATCGCGGGTTCCCTCTTACATCATACTAAGGGTTTCCTTAGGTATTTATGCACATGCACACTCTTCAAAAAATGGCGCTTATCGCACAAACAAAATATAGATTGAAATGCATTTATATTTAGATAGAATGGAATATATATAGATTGTACTGCATGTTAGCTTGCTTATTGTGCCCAAGAACATATTTATTTAAGCCAGTATGTCTTACTAACAAGAAACTATGCTTCTAACCACAAGTCAACTCTAGTTCCAACCACATAAGTTTGTGACGCTGTTTGCGAATGTTCGTTTGAACTATGGTTTCAGGAAACATCGAATCGTTGAACCATGTTGGTAACGACGGAACTTGCGACCATAGTTGGCACCCCAGATCGGGAGGTGCAAGATTTGATCTGTAAATGCCTCACATTACCAGATAATGCACACCGAACATCGGAAACCGACCGAGGTCCTCAACAATATTTTATCTCCGATTCTCGGGAGGGGAAATCAGGGATAAATCGACCTAAAACTCTTGTAGTGTTAGCATGGCTTTTACACATAAGTGGCATTTTGGGGGCCTGAAAACAAACTTTTGAAAATGGGTTTTCAGAGTGTTGGGTTATCATGTAAACTACAAAAATGCGAATTCGTGAAAACTGTGACATCATGCGCATGTTTATTATGTTTTCAGTCTATAGGTATGTGTACAGGTGCATAGTGTTTCTTTACAAAGTGACATCGCCAACTACTGGCTTGGCATCCATAATACAGCGTTTTTAGTCATTTTCGATGATCCATGTGAATGGAGATCATTTTGACAATGTTGTCATCTGTATTGAACACTTTTCAAAAACGCAAAGGAAAATTTTGTTTGGTATAAAAATTGTCATCGTTGTTTGGTATAAAAATTATACTTTGGTATAGCGCTAATTAGAATGTGCAAGACACCCTTTGTTTTCCTGCTAATGACATGATAAAACCATTGATGGGATTTTGGGTCAGTACACAAATGGACAGATCTGTGTAGGGCCATGCTCTCCATCGCCAACCGGGGTCTTATCAGCCCTCTTTCTCTTGTCCTGAATGCACTTTCTGTGCCCTCTGCAGGTATTACTTTACCTGCTTCCATGTTCAATCCCACATACTATGCACTATAAAGGAGTTTATGTCTCAGCGAAGAGAAGAGGAGTCAGGGGTGGAAAAAAAGGGAAGAGGAGGTTTGTAGTGATAACACAGGAGCCGTGCAGTCTGTAGGCTGCCGTTCTAGTTTTTCTCCGCAGACAAAGAGATGAGTGTTAGATTTCCCAGTCACTCTCACTCTTATTGTCAAAGTGAGAAAGCTGACCAGACCAGCAGACATGATACGTTGTTCTCAGCCTTGAAAACAACAGACCACCTTGTGTGGACTTCTACTGTAGGCCAAGGCAGCAAGACCTCGTTTTTTTCTAACCCTTTTCTATCTTTCAGACTTTTTTATCGCTCTGAAAAGAGTGTCAAGATTTGCACAACCCCTCGGAAGCCTGGCATGAGATTAAGCTCTTGACAACCTTGAGATAGCTCTCCCTTCACCGGCGTTCCCAGGAGGGAGCCATTGTCAGAGCCATGGTACAATTGTTGCTTTTGAGTCTTGAATAGGCAGCCTGGGCCATCTGAAAAAGACAAGTGCACATCAGGTATTAGATTAACACCCAAACACACAGCATGTTTCTCTAGAAGCTTGTAATTATGGTTGTTAAATGAATATTATGCGTTCAGTACAAGCTAAGCTCAATTGACAGCATTTGTATATTAAAAAATGCTGGATGGAAAAAACCAAGATGCGCATAAAATCTTATAATTCACATTAAAAAACTCTTAATTGAGGCAGATCATTTTTTATTCTGTGTAAAATGTACATAAACTAAAACACATTTAACAAATTCCTGGATGCTCAACTAAAAACGTGACTTTGCCTCAACAGATCATGTGATTGGACACTGGACTAACCAGCGGAAGTGAAGATTTTGTTCTCTTGAAGAGGGCTAATCTGTAAATGTTAAAATGCTCACTTTTTTCAAAAAAAGTAAAACAATAAGTAAACAGTATGTGTAATAAAATTATTTTAGTGTGAAAAATTGAATATTAACCTTAAAGAATACTAAAGCTTAATTTAAAGCTTAAAAGCCTGAAACCACTGTAAAAAATTACTTAAACCGCTTTACAGCTCATGTAATACACAAGTTTTAATAGAATACCTAAAGCGGGATTACACTGCATGACTTTTGGCCAGATTTTTTCCCTGGTTTACAGTCTGGAGGAGTTGTCACTATACCGAAAGTCAGAGCCAGCCATATCAACCATGTTTGATATTTTGAGTTGATTTTAGAACACATTGTTATCTTTTGTCGCGTGTCTCCTAGTAACAAGGCGTTTGTTTATACTCAAGTTTGTTCTGTTTAGAGTAACTTGAAGGTCTGGTAGTGAGTGATCCTTAGTCGTTTAGTGAATGATTTCCATTTACAAATTCTACAAGTATACAATGCCTAGTGTTTTAAAATCTCTTCAGATTTAAAAATGTAGTGTATTTCAGCCTTTAATGTAAGTCATTTATTTCTGACACGTTTCTGCTTTTAAATCCTCCAAAACCTAACCCATTTTCTACCATTGTTCCTCACTGAAAACTCCAGGCACAAGTTAATTTTTATGGTATACCACTATTATTGTTGATTGAATTTACTGAACAAAAATAATCCTTTAACTGACTTTGACAATTGGTCTTTGAGGCCACTGAGACAAAATAATTAGGGCCCTATGATTTCCGTAATGCTGAAATGTGGACGGAATCGTGGAATCCAGTCATAAAAACAGAATTTACTGTATAACGCAAAATGTCATGAAATTTTGGATGGATACATCAAAAGTAGATCCGTACACTTAAATATGGACTAGTGTCTGTGAATATTAAGACCCAAAAAGACAATTTAAATGTGAATTTTTTAATTTTCATATTTTAATTATAATAACACATGTAATGGCTTGTATTTTTGTTCACATTTTAATTTTTAATAATGAACCTGCAGGACGAGCATATAGGCTTATGCATTTATTTATTTTTGAAGAGAACAGATGAACAGAGACAGTGCGTCACTTTTCATGTTCAACACACACCCTGCAGTAACAGCAGAGGCCACTAAAAACAAGAAAAAATGCTACAATTTCTCAATTTTAATAGATTCTAATTTTTATGAACCAATATCGATTCTTAAATCCCAATCGATTCTGTTTTCAGTTGATGAATGAACAGTACATATAGTGCGCCTCCCATCCAATAAATCGCAATGAGCTAAGCTTTGTGTGTTGTCTTTGTACATAAGTCTCAGATTTAAAATTCTGTCCATTTTATTAGGAAATTTATAAACAGAGACAGTGCTTCACTTTTCATGCTCAACACCGCAGTGACAGCGGAGGACACTAAAAACAACAAAATATGCTAGGGCTGGGTAAAAAATAAAAAATTCTAATTTTTATGAACCAATATTGATTCTTAAATCCCAATCGATGCTGTTTGCAGTTGATGAATGAACAGTACATATAGTGCGCCTCCCATCCAATAAATCGCAATGAGCTAAGCTTTGTGCGTTGTCTTTGTACATAAGTCTCAGATTTAAAATTCTGTCCATTTTATTAGGAAATTTAAGCAATAAATACAGTTTTGGCGCTCTTTAATGTGGCGTGATAGATCGCTGTAGACACCTCAGATCAAGCGAAGCGGCAGCGCATGTGAACTGATCATCTCTTTCGCTTTACTAGTGGGGACTCGCCTGTGCGTAATCAAAGGCAAAAGACTTTTGACAGTTTTATTTTTGTTCTGGAGCTGATGATCCCACACTCTGCTGCCACATTGGAGTGCAAGATGTGCATGAAAATCGCATTCGATTTTTTGCACAGCCCTAGTTTAACTTGAAGAAACCGTGACAGAAATATTATTTAATGTAAGGATAGTACTACTACTACTAATAAAATTACTAATAAAACATTGTTTTTAAATGAATATTTACCAGAAAAAAAATATTTAGAAGAATTTATTTATTAGAAAAATTTAAATACACAACACAGTATTCAGGGCTTAAAGTTCTCCGGCACCGTGCCGGTGTTGTGCCGAATTCTGCACCCCTGCCAGACCCCCTCGTTGAAGTTGCTACCTGATTGCCTAATCCCAACCCTAATCCTATTCCTAACCCCTCCCCCACACCTACTCCTAAAGCGAATCCGCGTGTTTGCCTCCTCCCTCCCTTCAACCTGAAAGAAAGCCAGATTATGCCCCCCCTCGTTGAAATCGCTACCTGATTGCCTAATCCCAACCCCACCCCTACTCCTAAACCTACCAATACTAGGGGGTGCATAATCTGGCAGGGCGCAAATTTCGGCACTACACCGGATCTCCGGCGTGCAGTGTTTGGCTGCGAAAAAAATAATCCTACATTTAAAAAAAACTTGTTGATATCACTTTCGAGACCATGAGTTCGCCTACCAATGGTATGAGAGGAGCACAGCTTTCACTCTCAACCAAACTAACATTACTAGCCAATCAGAATTTTTTGCTCTTATAAACACGACTGTCTCGTTCTAGTGAACCAAGTATCTGTATTTTGTCTCATCTCGTGAGCTAAGTGTATTGTCACACCCCTAGTGTCGATAAAAAAATTAAATGATAATAAATTATTTTAAAAAATCAATTAATTAGAGATGCTTTTGATTATTAATATTTAATAAAACCATTAAAATGGAAAATGGAAAACAAAATTTGGTTAAAAAAAATAATAATAATTTGAGAAAAAATAAAACATTTCATGGGACCGTAAAAATTAAATTTTTGTTAAATTTTTTATAAATTGCTGTTTATTATTGTAAGTTTCCTGATTTCAATTAATTAGACATGCTTTTTGATAAATAATATTTAATTTAACCGTTAAAACAGAGTCTAGAAAAATTAAAACAGAAAAAATTTAATGGAAAAAACAGAATTAGAAATTTTTTTACGGATTTCATAGGGCCCTAAAAAAAATGAAACCTTTTTTAAAAAATATTTGTGCTTATATCTGTTGTTTCACAGTGCTCAGAAAACCCTCATACTTCATGTTTAAATCTGTCCTTCAGCCCGTTTTTCAAAAAGCGCTTTTTTACATTTGTGTGCAACAGACTACCAGTTTTCACAACTCTTGAACAGGGAACTTAGCCAATATTGAATTTAACGTAAGCCAGTCACCATTGAGACTCTCTGTAAATATGAATGGGAGGGCGCTGGCCTAATTCAAGGCCACCATGTCCCATTCAGGGGTTTAAAATGTGTCATACTGTCCAAAAGATGGTATATACAGAGTCCAAGTTTTAGAAAACACATCTCCTGTATTCATTTTGACAGATGAGGTGTTAAATAAACACTTCAGCCCTTATAACATATACAAACACCCTTCCAAACACATTTATTCCTGGAGGATTGACAATGCTTAACACCCACACAGATTCTGTAGATCCAGTCCCCTCCTCTCAGCCTTTATTCTCCTGTCGGGGTATTTTGAGTTCTCCAAGCTCATGTCCTTGAAGGACAGGAATGCATGTGATGTTTATACCTCACAAAGTCTACTGATGATATTCATCGTCAATCTTAGATGGCAAGCAGCTTGTTTCTAAACAGAAAGTCAGTTAATAATTATACATGAAATAGATTAATATATACAAATTCTTATAATAAATTAATTAAAAATTGCAGTTTGTGTTTGTGTGGAAGCTGTACCAGCACAAGGAAATGAACTTGAAATCTGCCGTTACTTGTTTTGGTTCATCATCCCTTTTTACGGTTCCTGATGAATGTTACCAGAGGATGTAGAGTTATCAACACAAGTAGACCCAACAAAGATGTGAATGCCTTTTATGGCACTATAAAGGCACACATGCATGTGTGACGCATTGGATAACAGTCACCAGCAATATTACACATGCACTATTTCAAAGCATGTATTGTTTGTGTATATAGGCGGATAATTAAAGACTCATGTAAACACCCTCAAGCCTCAGACGTCAAGATGTCCAAGCTAAAAGAACGTCTCTGTAAAGTTTGCAAGACTAATTCAAAAGAGAACTGACCTTGACCTATATTTCGTACTGGATCTTCAAAGGCAGAAGTCATATGAAAGTACTTGTCACAGGCGGCAGTGGAAAAGATCTACTCGCGCAACGATTGGTTGGCATGTGATCTCTCATCATCTTTTTGTGCATTTCTGTGCTGAGAGATTTATTTCACATTATTAGTGATAAATCAGCTGTGTGTTCTGTTGCTGTGCTCTAAATGGCATGAAGGGTTTATGGGGAAGAGATTATGTCCTCCTCTGAGAGAGGCTCTTTTTCACAGGACCTGTGGGGGTTTTATTTGCTGAGTGATGATGGCGGTAATTACCTTTCTACCCCTGGGTCACATCTCTTGTCCTGACACAGCATGCCGGTGTGCTGACAAGGTCCCTCCGTAAGTGCACATATCTCTGATTGAAGGCCTTTTATGCTTTGACTATGTTAAATGGCAAACCACGTACTTATAATACATATCGGTTTGTGACCTACACTATTGTTCAAAAGTTTTGGAAAAAATACCTTTATTCAGCAAAGAAGGACACATTTAATAGATCAAAAGTAAAGACAATTAAAATGTAACAAAAGGTTTATATTTAAAATAAATGCTGTTCTTTTGAACTTTCTAATTATCAAAGAATCCTAAAAATAATTATCAAGGTTTCCACAAAACATATTGAGCTGCATAACTGTTTTCAGGATTGATAATAATATCAAAAATGTTTTATAAGCAGCAAATCGGCATATTAGAATGATTTCTGAAGAATCATGTGACACTGAAGACTGGAGTAATGATGCTGAAAATACAGCTTTGCCTTCATAAAAATAAATGACAGTTTACTATATACTCAAATAGGAAATGGATTTTAAATTATAATAAAATTTCACAATATTACATTTCACTGTATTTTTGATCAAATATGTGCTTATTTTAAATTTTTTCTTATTTGGACTTATTTCAAGAACATTTAAGGCGAGACACTGCAGGTGAATAGGGTAAAAAAACAAAAAAACCTACTAATTATCACCTTACTTACCCAGTTGATTGATTACATTGATAATTGCAAACATTTTGTGTATTACAAGTTTTATTAAATGTTTAAATATGCAAATGAGGCATTATTTAATGAAATATGCACTAATTTGCATAGATTTCTAGTACAAAAATCTGAACACTGGATGAAGTCAGTTTTAAAATTCTTGTTTAATTTTTTGGACATATTAGAGGCAAATGTTTTTACAGAGGGAATTTTGGATATCTCTTTCTGTCACTCCATATGTTTCTTTTGACTCCTTACAATCTAAACCTCCCAACAGACAGCTGCTATATGGCTAAAAATGACAGAAAACAGCCCTTGAGGAGTTCACACTAGTTTGCACAGCATCTGCTTTGGCTGTGCAGTGCTAATATTTGGGGTAACGTGTCAGATTTGTCAGTTGATCTGCAAAAAATATACCTAATTGGACTACATTTAGTAAAAGCCAAACTAGCTAGCATTTAGTGTTGAAATACAGCTCATCAACTGGCCTAGTAAACACACACCGCTGACTTAAACCAAAAGGTGAAGTTGTACAATTCAGCTTTAATAGTGAAACAAAGAATATGCTGCAAAATAAATTAGATATAAAACATGACAAGCACATATTTTGATTTGTACAACATGGCAACATACAACCATATGTTGCATAACTCTACATAAAACAACACAGTAAGTTCCTTTAGTGTCTTGTACTTTAAACCTGACAAAGCAGATTGCCATTGCCAGGACATTGTTTCTATCTCTTTACTGAATATTTCTGACAAGAAGTCTAGGTTTCAGTTCAGAATCTAAGACCTTTGTTATACATTGGTAGAGACAAACACGGTTGAAACACAGAGAGCAAATGTATCTTAACATTTGAGGCTGTTTCAGGAAAAAACAAACAAACAGAAATGAAAGTTATTTATGTACTATATTGAGTTAATGGTATATTATGTTGGCCATACACAGTTGTTCCTAATTTGAATAAATTCACAGAGCTGGGCATTTTGGGGATTTGCTCTGAGAATGGGATGTGTATGGTCTTTGGTTTACTATGTATAAGTTCCAAATGCATATGGTTCTAGACTCTGATATGGCAACTAGAATGCGACCCATAATGCTCTGGGCCTCACATGGTACGAATGTTGGCTTAGTGCAAATTTATATTACTTTTCATCAACATTCAGAATGTTTAGGAGAAAAATAATAATAGGTGATAAAAGCAATATAATAATAATAATAAAATAATCATAATAACAATAATAATGTAGTTTGGCTCCAGCAGCTGGTCAAACTAATTTTTCTTCAAGTATTTCTCATAAGAAAAATGAAATAAAAACAGCTACTTCTTTTAAGATGTACTAAAAAAATTACTAATTTTTGTCTGTGAGAAAAGGGATGACAATAAAAAAACAACATTAAACATAAGCTAAAAGACAAATAATAATAATAAAAAAGAACATCCAGTTATAATAATACTTGACTTGCATAGAGTTGCATGTTTTTTTTCTTCTTCTCTGAATATATAATTCCACACTTCAAAATAGGTCTCTTTATTGCAGTGCAGAGAATCAGGGCTGACACTTTGACCCATGCACCTGTTCCCTCTCAGTCGCCCTTCATTAAAAAAAATATATTATGCTTTATTCTCCTCCGTCATTTTTATATGAAAGTGCCACGAAGACCGCTCCAATAATCAGTCCTATTGGAATGATCTAGAAACAAATAGGTTGCCCGAGTTTGCAGTTCAAAAGTTTGTGTGCCAATCCTCTGATATGTGCTTTGTACCAACATTAAAGTGTTTGTTAGGAGTTCATGGCGTCTTATGAGCAGCCACACTCATCCACTATCATGTTCTGGATGTCTTTCTTAATGATCTTCTGCTCCTCGTTGTAGTAGAGCATGGACATGGCCCGTAGGCGGGTGGGTACGCAACACGACTTGATGTTGTTAAAGGGGCTGTATCCGCGCATCCGATAGTGATTGATGACGGTGGAATGGAAGGAGAGGGCAGAGCCCATGATGCTGGCCACATGGCTGGGGCAGTCGCCCTCGCAGTAGTTAGCGTGATACCCAGACGGAGCGATGATCCAGTCGCTCCACCCGATGTCCTTAAAGTTGACGTAGAACTGCCGTTTACAGCAGACGCGGATTTTGCCGTCGCACTCCAGGCCGCGCTTGCTGCGCCGGTGCTGGTGCTCCTCGGCTGGCTTGAGCACAACCATGAGGAAGGGTCGGTGAGATTGTTCTCTCTCTTTGCCCTTGTTACCTTCTGTGGGCACCAGGATGGGAACGGCGCCGGCTTCGGCACACATGGGACAGGAGACGCGGAGACTGAGCAAGCTGCTGTCCCCATCCAGCAGGGTCTGCACCATGCGGGACACCGGTAGCGTGTGCCAGCCGCTGCGCCGCGTGTCCACAGTCTTCTCGGACACCACCGCTTCTTGGGGTCCGTCCGCAGAGCCTGGATCAGCTTTGCCATGCTGCAGGAGCTGCACAGACACCTTCCCCTTTCCTCGGCTGCCCTTGGCAACTTTAAGAAACAGCCACAAGTTGGCCTGCTCCACCACGGACAGAGTGCTGCCCTCCTTAGAAATGTCAAATTTCATGATGTCAGGGGAATCTCCTGTGGATGAAGCACATGAGGCAATTGGTTAGCTTTATGTTTGCGATTGCATTGTCGAGTTTTGAATGACACAACACTTTTTTAACTTTGTAACAGTTGAAAAACTAACAAAAAAAGTGAAATAGGAGGAAAAAGCGTTTTCTGTGCATATTTTGATGGAAAATCCACAGAATTATGCAGAACGGACTTAAAGATGGAATTGAGAGTACAAATAAAAACTAACAAATGAAAAAAAAAGTTGAAATAAAAATAGAAAAATAATAAAAATTCTAAAAATATGTTGTATTTTCACTCCACGTATTAATGATTGATGCAGGTGTGCAAGGCATATTTTTTGTTTTGTTTAAAAAAAAAAAAAAAACCTAAACAAATACATTATGATTCTAAACTAAATATTTTAAAAAAAAATATATCTTTTGTTTTGGTTTACGATACATAGAATATTACAAAACTTGAAACCTTTGAAGCGTACCTGCAGTAAACATTAAAATGAATAGCAATGACAATAAACTGTGATGAGAAATGTATTGTTTAAAACCATTTTAAAGGATACAAATCAGAAAATGAACTCGGCTCCATAAATAAAATGTAAAACTAAACTAAAATAAAATAAAATAAACAACTAAAATTAAATTAAAACTAATAAGAGTGAAAACAGGAAAAGAGTGAAAATAAAATGGAAAAAATATAAATGACAGAAAGTATGATCAGTTTAACCAAAATAACTAATAAACAAAAATCAACTGATGGGAATGTGTAGAATTTTGTGAATGGTAGCTGTTCCAATTCTATGGAAATCTGCCAATTTTTCAGTGGTGATCTTCATGCAGAGATTCTGTGTGGCTCAGTTTATTAATGACAAACTCTCTCTGTTAGAGCCACCAGCTCAACACGATCAGAACACATATAACGCCTGCTACACTAAACTGTTTCTCTCTTTCTGTAAGAGAGGATATGTTCTTTTTTGCGGTCAATCTCCACCATCTGCAGTCCTTCGTCAACACCTAGCCTCAGTCCATAAAAACATTTCCTGCTTCTAAAATCCTGGCACTCCATTTGTGTACATAAAGCATGTATGTTATGACAAGGGCCTTCCTTATAACTTGCACATGACTGTCTGCTATAAGTCAGCTCAGCATCAGTAACCATTGCTGATTTACAGACCCAACATACTGACTCTCTTAAATGATCTCTTCCAACCCCTACTCAGCAGGACAGCTATTAATTCAACTATTTAGTCAACATGTCTACATTAAATAAATCCTGTGTTATCTGATATAAAGGACAGTCCAGCGTAGCTGTGAAAGACCTTCTCTAATACTCGATCTTTTATGCTACTCAATGTGGCACTGAGATATCTATCTAGACAAATACAGTTGCAGGTTTATCTTTACTCAGTCATCTCATATGACACCGTATATAATAGTGATCTATGAAACTAAAGAAGGGCCAATACAGTAAGTTCACACAGGACTAGACCATTTTTAGTTGTTTGTCAATGTAAACATGCACCAGACTGAAATCTTTAACCATTGTGATGAGTCTTGGTTTTTTCAGCGTCTCGCGCCATGAGCACTATTTTAAAGACGTCACTGCATTCTGTTGCGTCTAGCCGCTTTTGAACACAAGAGCAACCGTTTATTCATTTGGGTCTCGATTGTCAGGCTATTATGAAAATCTGCCTGGATGAATTACTATTTAAAGCTCACGAAAGCCTCTGAGATCTCTGAGTAACTTTACTGGATGGTCTGTTCTTTTCATTGAATCTCACATTGTCAGAAAACTCCCACGAAACATTGAATGGCTTAACACATAACAGGAAGAACTATTTTTAAAGCTTAAGTGTGTAGTTTGAATGCTAAAATACTTAGTCCTATTCCAAGTTAATATGCAGATACAAACATAGCAGTTGATTCACCCCCAAAACTATAAACTCAGAGTCTGTGGTGCTTTGGAAAGATTTTTGTCAACTCAAACAATGGCATGAGTTTGAGGCAACCAATGGCATTTGTTTGGAAACATTCATTATTTTTGAAATTCTGTTTGGTGGAATTACACCCCACTTTTAAAGCCAATATTCCCTTACTCTGTGGATTAAGTTGTCAAACAGATCAGTGAACAATGCAGTGCCACCACACTAATGTGAATCTGTTTGAAGTTTCTGTTATGCTCTTATATAATTGGTTAATTTATCAGTTGCAACAGCTTTTTAATTCTGCTTTGAGAGTTGTTGATAGTAGAGGCTGGAAATTCTGCCAAGAAATGAAAAATCAAGAATATAGCAGGTTAATGGGAATGAACAATGTTTTGCCGTAAACATATTGTAGAAATGCTGCAGATGTTTTCAGAGAAAGAAACGGCAGAGCACTGGTTTCTATTTGCGGATGAATGTGTCTCTCTATCTTTGTATCGCTATCGAGCCTGATCTCTTATCAGAACACCTCTCAACTCGAACAAGAGCTGCAGTGTGTGATCAAGTAAATAGACTGGGCCTTTCTTTCCATATTAAAAGGCAACTGCTCTTTTGCCATTGTCATTTGGTTCCTTCCAGTTCACTGTAGTTGTTTTGTCTTTCTTGTAGGTTTAAACACACGCCACGTGTCTCTGAGGTCTGGGTGAGGTGGACACTTCAGAAGCTGGTAGTACTGCAGGTTCGGGTCGAAGGTCAGCTGTGCCCACTGTCACGTAACACTGAATTATTCGAATTTCTTCTTATCATACTGGCACTATTCTTTATCTGTTTTATATGTTGAAATTTTGCTATAGTTGTGTCTGCGACTGCACACTGTCAATATCAAGGACAAGATTGTTTTGAAAATAGCATAGTTGCATTAAATAATCTGCTTTATGCACAATGAGCATGACTAGTTGAGCATGTCGAATAGGGGTGGAACGGTTCTCGGTAAAAAATCAAACCCACGGTTCTCCACACACGGTTCGGCACGTACTGGGACCGCGGTTCAGTTTAAATCTGAAAACGCATCTGTAATATGTTTTGTTATTAATTAATAGATAAATAAATAAAACAAGACGTAAAACAAATAGGGTTCGGCTAATGTTTGTTTCTGTTGATGGATGCGCATTCTGAAAAAAAAAGTGGACAAACCATTCACTCTTGTTCAATGCGAATGCCGTATGCTGGAATATGAGCAGTCATTTATTCCGTCATCGTGCTGATAGCGCGCGTGCACAGGTGAAACCTGAACATAACACGTTGATATCTGTGTTTAAACTAAACTAATTTATTAAGCCTTGCCAGTTAAAACTTTTAAGAGCTAGAAGACGCGAGCTAGTGCGCAGTGAGAAGATTTGTGCGTGCGTTCATCCGAAGCGCGCAAACCAGCGCCTCAGAACACTCGCAAATATTAAACTCTCTTTGAAGTATTGTGTTTGAATGGACAAATTCACACAAAAATTATTGTCAAAATTCCCGTCTTGGTAAGTATCCTTCTCTTAAAGTGACAGCACTTTCTTATCCCCGCCGAAAAACGTGTATTTTACCCCCCGGATTGGACTAGTTTTATTGCGAAAACCTGGCAACCCTGTTCATAGGCGCCACCTGCTGTCAGAAAGTGCGTCTCATTCAGACCTGCTGTTTTTGTTTCGTGCAGATAACTTTCTTATTATTAATCATACAGCAACAAGGAAATCACTCACTGCTCTTGATTGAATAGCTTTTGTAACTTTAATAAAGATTCATCTTTAATTTATACAGTAAAATATGCAATGCTATTTTACATTTGATTACTTTATTCAATTTCTGTACCTAAAAACTAATGTTAGACCTAAAAAAAACTGAAAATCACTGTTTATTTTATTTGTATACTCTATTGCAGTGGTCGCCAACCCGTCGATCGCGATCGACTGGTAGATCTTTATCACTGTCCCAGTAGATCCCGAAAAAAAACGTAAAATAAGTACAAAAATGCATTACATTTATGGGGTTATATTAATGTATCACTAAAAAGAAAAGAAAATCTGAATTCTGAATCAGCTATGATCGGCGCATCACTAATTAAAATACTAAGTAAAAGGCCTCAAATTTGAAGTACAATCTGGGATGTCTTTTTCTATCAATTCTTCAATAGTTAGATCTTGTCTTTCATAAAGGCCGAGGGCAGGGATCTTGGGCCTAAAAAGGTTGGTGACCACTGCTCTATTGTATTTAGTTGTGCTGTTGCTTGTAGTTAGATAGATTATTCTTATTTTCTTTATTTTTGTTTGACAGTATAGTTTTCCCCTAAACATAGCACATACCGAACCATACCGAAACTGTGACTCTAAAACCGTGATACAAACCGAACCGTGAGTAAGTTGAACCGTTCATCCGTCGAATATCAGAGAAAATCAAAGGATTGTTTACTTGGTGTTACATTCATGCAGTGGGTCTTTTAAAAAAATGAAACACTGCCAAGAGACGTGAGATAACCCAGTAAACACTTTCTGATGACATCAGGACTGAAAAAAGTATTTCTCAACCTTTTTTGGCTTACCTACAAACTAAATGTGTGAACTTTATTAAACTAAATTCAGCAGACACTGTGGGAGAAAAACAGACCCAAACAGTTTAAAAATATAGAAACAGATTGATGTGAAGACGTTTGATAGGATGAAAAAAGAAAAGCTAAAATAGTAGAAAAAAAACATATAATTGCTCATATTATTTGTTTTACATTATTTTTTCTTTTCTTAAAAATAATGCAATTTAATTGTTTTTTTTATCTCTGGCAGCACCTCTTTGACCCTTAGAACCAACTTATTTAAAATAACTAATTTTAAAAGTTTGGTGTCAGTTTTAATGTTTCTGAAAGAAGTCTCATATGCTCACTGCAATTATTTGATCAAATATACCGTAAAAACATAAATATTTATATTTTTGAAATATTATAACATATAATTTATTTCTGTGATGACTAACCTGAATTTTCAGCATCATAACTCCAGTCTTCAGTGTCACATGATCCTTCAGAAATCATTTTAATATTCTGATTGTGTTCTCAAGTAACATTTCTTCTTATCAGTGTTATACAATTATACATTTTTTATTTGAATTAAAATTCTTTTTTAACATTATAAATGTATTTACTGTCACTTTTGATCAATTTAATGCATCCTTACTGAATAAAATAATTCATAACTATGGAAAAAAAATCTTACTGACCTAAAACTTTTGAACGATAGTGTACCACTGGTTAGGAATCACCAAACTAAAGGTATTCAAAATTGATGTCAGATCATTGAATTACTTTATAAATGGACCAAAAGTCGATTGCTTTTGTGTTAGATAAAAAACAGCATCCACCCAAAACTGGTGTTGACAAGAAGCCTCACTGTAGTCGGATGTATTGTTGTATTAGGATGTAAAAGTGATATCACAGTCCCCAATCGCTTGATGACAGCAACACAAAACATATTCATCGCATAATCAAGTGCTATCTTCCATTTACCTATAATACTGTCTTGCACTGCTTTGTCTCATACAATACACAAAGCTATCACCTATCTGTCCCCTAATAATGAAGCCTCAGGTATGAATCGTCAGGAGACAGGGTTGACACAAGGGTCAGAGCAGGAAATAAATAGTTATAACATCCCTCAGAGTAAGCCTCAAAGAACTTTAAGACCTGCTGTAATGCATCGGTCAACTTCTAAGCAGTTTCAGGAAGCGGCTCGGATAGGCAACAAGCCAAGCTATCCACACCAGATCAGCAAAACTGCCTGAGATTCAGATACAATTTCTCCAGTGTGTCAATCCCACTCTTATCCCATTTCTTCAGAGAGTTTAGAGACCTTTGTGAGTGCATCACAACAGATCCTTCCCAGAAGACCAGAACTGGCCCTGGAATGTCAGTAAACGGATAGTTCACTCAAAAATCAACTGATTTCAAACCTGTTTGACCTTCTTCTGAAAACCCCAAAAGAAGATATTTTTAAAAATTTTGTGCTTATACAATGAAAGTCAATGGGGTCCAATGTTGTGAGAACACCATATGTTCTTCAAAATATCTCATTTTGTGTTCCACAGATTAAAAAAAAAAAATGTCTTACAGGTCTGGAATGACTTGAGGGTAAATGACTGAATTTTCATTTTTGGGTGAACTATCCCTTTTATGAACTATCCCTTAGATGAATGATTTTGTACATTTAAAAAAAACTTGATCTTTCTATTTCACTGAGATACTTTCAAAGAAACCCCGACCATTTCACACACCAACAGAGCAGCCTAGAGTAATTACTGGGCCCCATATTTTGATAAATGGAGCAATTATGGCCAGCTAACAGCCCTGTGGGTTTTGAATGGGATCGAACCACCCCATCCCTCTCCCCTCCATTCCCTGGAGCATCATTAACACCCCTGCAATCTCATAAAGGCTCTGAGAGGCCTTTTTTAATCTTAGGTTCATTCAAAAAGTCTATTTATAGCATCAAGGCATAATGCACATTTATGTAAGCAAACAGGCACAATAAACAACGCCATCAAACGTTTGCTGGCTCCTTCTTGCGCTCAATGATGATAGCTGCAATTAATGAGCTGCGGAAATCGTCCCATTAATTCTGTGCGGGACTGTTGGTGGTCAATCTGTGTATAAGAATCAGATGTGACTGCCAATCCACATCATGGCCAGTGCTGGTCTAAAGATAGGTCAGCTTTGATATCTTTAGAAACACTGCTATATTGTTTTTGCAGAAAAAAAACTAAATGCCATGAGACTGGACCACTTCAACCATCCGCTTCCGCACCACATTCAGGCGAATTTTCTTAGCTTTTTTTTTACAGCAGTGTCATGCTGATTTGTGGATCAGTGACATTGTTATAAATAAGTCATGAGGAACCAATTAAAAATGGAATGTACTTGTGGATCTTCCCATCCCAGACTTAGTTTATTGAACCGACTGGGAAGTAGTGTTTGTTACGGGCGGCACCAAAAGCATTTTTCAAATAAGAAAGAGCATTGTTTGTCATTTTCAGCTTTTTTTTTCTGAATCATCGTAAAAAATAGATGGCTGTCTATTGGCATTAGCGACATGGCATGAAAAGCATATCATCAGGTCAGCAGATACACATTTTCAGAGTCAAAAAGCTCAACATTAGAGTTAATATGAACTGTATGACATTTAAAATGAGAGATACTTTGTGAAAACAAGAATTGGTCTCTCTAAAGGACCGTTCACCCAAAATAAAAAATCTGCCCTCATATTGTTCCAAACCTGCATGACTTTTTCTTCTGAGAAAAAAAAAAACTCTTTGAAAGAACATTTTGGGTCCAAAAATATTGGACCCCATTGACATTCTTAAAATATCTTCTTTTGGGCTTTACAGAAAACAGAAAGTCATGCAGGTTTGGAACAACGTGAGGGTGAGTAAATGATGACGGAATTGACATTTTTGGGTAAACTATACTTTCAAGTAGATTTTAAGTGAATACTCAATGTATTTTGGATGCATACCATGATAAAGTGTTCATTTGATATTAAATCACTGTCTCTACAGTTTCCCGTTGCTTGGCAGGACTGAAGATGTTTAAGTGGCTCATTCAATAGCTGCTAATAGGGGCATCATTTCCTCATTTCATATCAGTAGCATGGCGCCGAGAGCCTCCCGCAGCAGTGCACAGTCAGAGTGTTAATACTCCACAGCTGCAGTGCATGTGTTCCCCTTAAGATGACTCTCCCTCCCTCAGACCTCCGCTAACACCTACCTGAGTGCTTTTTAAAAGCACTCCTTCGAAACAGTAGTCTGAGTGGAGCCATTTGAGGTGACATCCACTGTACATCATATATACTGCAAGCGTTTGCGGTGTACATCTTAAGAAGGAACAACGAACGGACAGTCTTGCGCATAACGGGGTGAATTATGTGACAACTCAAACAATTCAAAACCGAAAAAGTACTTTTTATCCATTTGAACTCCATAGTGGAGGCGTGGATTTAGATAAAGTCCCACTTTACAATATCATTAATTAATGCATTATTAAACATTATATAATGCTTCAAATCAGTTCAGTTATATTGAATATTTGGGTAATACTTTACAATAAGGTTCAGTTAATGAATTAGACATTAGGCATTATAATGAAGCATTTTACAGCATTTCGATTAAAGGTAATTTATAAATACACTATTTTTCATTGTTAATTCATGTTTGTAATACATGAGCAATTGTTAATGTATACAATTTCAAAAGGTAAACGTATATTAGTATCTGTAGAAATTACTATTAATTATGATAAATAAATGCTATAAAGTTAGTTCATTGTTAATTAATTTATAACATAATGCATTTCCTAATGTTAATAAATTGAACCTTGTTCAGATGTTACTAGAATATCTTAAAATATATTAAACAAATTATATATATTATATATTACAACTATCTCTCTCTCTCTCTCTCTCTCTATATATATATATATATATATATATTCTATACTAAGTAGTGAATATATTACTGAAATTCACACCAAGGTTTTAAGTCACAAAGATTCATTGCACTTGAGCGTTTCTCCACCGTCTCACTCAACAGGTGAGAGTTCATCACTTAGCAGCACAAACAAGCTATTAATGTCATCACATTTCCTCACGAGGCACTAAAACATCCCTCACCTGGCTCAGCGAAGGTGATGATCTCAAACGGCTGCTCCTCAGGTTGCTCTCGGTGTTCCCCCAGCCCCCCTCTGTCTTCCTCCATCTCCACCGTGCCGTCCTCACCCACCCGTCCCACGTGCAGCTTGCGGATGGCGTTGAGCAGGGCGGCTCGGGGCACCGGGTGTGTGACGTTGGGCCGGGCGTTCAGATGCAGCATGTTGAGGATGTGCCTCTTGACCGCCTCCACCATGTCGGTCTGCTCCTCCGAGTCCTTCTGCCTCTGGGCTAGAGCGCAGGACGGGCAGGGGGTCACGGGATCGTCCGGCTGCCCTGCACCTTGAGAGCCGCTCTCGGATGGCGTGGGCGAGCAGCCCCCTGACAAACAGCCGGAGAGCAGCAGCACCCCTGTCACGAGCGTGAGCGAGGACATCCTGAGTGACGGCAGACTCACACCGCGGTCCTGTTCTGCTCCGCTGCCAAGATCACAGTCGCCGCACTGGCTTGCTTGTCAAATCGATGCGGAAAGCGGGAGCAAGTCCAAAATAATCCTTATCTGAGCGGAGCGGTCATGGTGATAAAAGTTGAAGAGGGCTGAACGAAGCACCACCGGTGAGCTCCTCCTGCAGGTCGATGAGCTCCGGGTCACTCTGGAGAAACCTGGCAGTGCACGGCTGCCCGTGCCGGAGTTGAATGGTTGAGTGGAAAGTGGGCAGGGTTAGACAGTTCTCTGACTCTTTCTTTAGCACTCTCTCCCTCTCTGGCTTCTCACTGTTTGTCCCCTCTCTCTTTCTCTCTCTGTAATTATACCTTCCTCCTCTTCATCCCTCCCTCTCACTTTATTACAATCTTTCTCACTACTGACTCACTGACTTTTTCATCTCCCTCCCTCTCTCTCTCGCTCTCTTCAGTGACTCCTCCAGTAACGTGTACCATTTTTTCCCTCGTGAGAATCGAAGTTGCTCTTACGCACTCACCCTCTCTCTCTCTATCTCTCTCTCTCGCTCTCTCTTTTTCCACCGATCATTCATCTCTCCAGCCATCAGTCCGTCAGCACCTGTTGTGCAGGCTGGCTAACTGTGTGGTGGAATAATCTCCTGGGGAGGGAAAAGTCGAGGGGTCAACATGATTATCATGGCTATCTGTGTGCATAACACACGTGTAAACACAACGAGTCACTCATTCATGCTCTGTTAGGCGCGCACACAGCGTACAGACACGATTTTTGTAGAAAAAGGCATGGGTGGGAAGTGAGGCACTTCCTTTAGATCAAATGAGCATTTTAAAAAAAAAAGACAAAACTGTTACATTTAATATTCACTCATTCAGTCAGGACAGACATTTATCAGAGGGATTCATCTCTTTAAATGTGACTTTCCTAAAAATAAATTTCGGGCAATTTAAATGAACCTAATCACCTTTTATTAAATATAATTTTTTTTGCATTTCATGGCTGTATCTGTAACATTTGCATCATAGTGATGCCACAGCATTCAGACACGATTTTTGTAGAAAAAGACATGGGAGGGAAGTGAGGCACTTCCTCTAGATGAAATGAGCATTAAAAAAAGACATTCAAAAAAGATATTCAATCATTCAGTTAGGACATTTATAAGAGGGATTCGCCTATTTCAGTCTCGTAAAAATACATTTCTGCCTATTTAAATGAACCTAAAATGTTACATTAATCACATTTTATTAAATATAATTTTTGCATTTCATGTCTGTTTCTTTAATATTTACATCATAGTGATGCATGGCAGTGACATCACTCGACTCCCTCTTGTGGTTATAATATGTACATTCTCAACATTTAAAATGATTTCAAGCAATTATCCCACGAACAGCAAATTAGGTGGATTTAAAAAATAGAACAATTAAGAGTAATAAAACCTCTGAAGGTGATTCAGCTGAGCGCAGGAATGTTCATGACTGCAGAACAGACATACCGCAGCGTTTCTCCAGATGTTTGTGCGTCTCCAGAGACCAATGAGGGCTGTTATTCAGCCACGATGTGTGTATGTCAGACAGATGCATGCTGGTCCATACATGTGTCTGTGTGAGCTGGAGCACATCTCACCTTTCATTCCTTGGCTCCTGTGAACAAGAATTACTCACAGGCTAACTCTTTCCCTCCTGAACTTCAGTTTTAAAAACACTCAATCATGATGGCTGTAGGTGAAAGTCAAGGCTGAGCAATTTTACATTTTTACCACCAAGATTGCATGTATTTGATCAGAAATACAGAAAAACAGGGTCCCACTTTATATTAGGTGGCCTTAACTACTTTGTACATACATTTAAATTAATCGTTTGATACAATGCTTATTGTGTACATACACGTTTTTACATTTCACTTATATTTTTAAAAATACCTGCATGTAATTACATCTGTAATTAACTTCTGTAATTACATTTATAATTACACTGTTGACCCATCCTTTTCACCTTCACCCACCCTTAAACCTACCCATACCACCAAACTGTGCCTAACCTTACCCGTATCCCACCTCAATTGAAAAGTGTTTCGAAATACAATATGAACACAGTAAGTACATTTTTGATGTAAATACATAGTAGTTAAGGCCACCTAATATAAAGTGAGACCAAAAACAGTAACACTGTAAAATATTATTAAAGGGGTCATATGATGTTGCTAAAAAGAACATTATTTTGTGTATTTGGTGTAATGGAATGTGTTTATGCGGTTTAAGGTTAAAAAAAAACATTATTTTCCACATACTGTACATTATTGTTTCTCCTCTATGCCCCGCCTTTCTGAAACGCGTAGATTTTTACAAAGCTCATCGGTCTGAAAAGCGAGGTGTGAACAGCGTCACACACCGCGTCCTTGAGTGAGCGGC